>NC_056729.1:1782553700-1782766200 GCF_019279795.1 Protopterus annectens
GTTCAAGTTACAGGCTTGCTGTTCTTGAACTGTTTTGTAAGTTTCTGTGAGGCCATTTTTGCTTGGGCTAAAGGAAAGTCTCTCTGTTGATCAGTGGCAGTGAAAAACATTGAGCTGCTTCCCTGCCCCGTGGGAGTGGTTACTGACTTAAAACTGTAGTTTTATTGGCCATTTGGGTCAATTCCTGGCTCTTTCCAGCCCCTGCTATCAAGCACGCTTTAGAGTGCTTTAGCTGAGTTGCCACTAGAGCAGCATCGGGCAGCTGGTTTAACAAGGTTAAACTTTTTCTGGCTCCATAAAGTCTGTTCTTCATTTTTCCTTAGAACTGCTCTACTAGTAATCTAAACAGTATATCCCTTAACTAAAAGCAGCACTTCTTCCTAAAAGCTTTTACTTGTCTTAAAAGCATCTTCTTTTCAGGTTTAGCACTTCTGTATTATACAAAGTCCCTCACAAGCAACCCCCCCCCCCCCAGGCGTACCCACTTCCTTACTAAGTCCTCTCTTATTCAGTTACACCCCTAACTTCTAAATTTCCCTAGCATGTCGAAGGGCCAGATGCTGGCGTCCTCTCCTGTCCAGTTGGTGAATTTGGGAATATTGAGGCAATGTTACAATTGCCTCATGTACACTGACAACCCTCTCCTCCTCCCACATAACACAAATACTTGCGAGAGATGCAGCTATTTAGCCAAACTGGAGGCTGAGCTCTCTCAACTCAGGACTGGCAAGACCAGACAGGAGTAAAGACAACTACACACACCACAAAACCAGTCTCACATAAAGCTATCACAACAATGAATCAAACACATAAACACACAAAGTCATACTCGGAGGCTCTGAGCAAAAATTTACCTAAACAGCAGAGGCCTCCAAAGCAGACACCCAAGCAACTGCCACCTCATGACACACCACAGGCAACACATAAACCACAAAATCAGTGTGCAAAGCAGTCACAGCCCTTAAGGCCAAATACAACACCAAACATACTTGTCATAGGTGACTCCATAGTCAGACATACTGACGTCCCACTCACCAGGCTGAACAAGGAGAGGGTCACAGTAAGCTGCCTATCTGGCGCTAGAATCCGCCACATAACAGAAGCACTCGGGTCACTCCACAGCAAGTACAAATATGACACAGTCATTGTCCATGCTGGTGTGAACGAACTGAGACGTACCTCCCTGGACTACATGAAAAGAGACATAGAGGAGCTCTCTGATTATGTAGCCCAGGCAGGTATGACCCTGACCCTGAGCAGTATCCTTCCTTCACCAAGAATGATGCCACAACATAGAGACAAGATGATCAGATTTAACAATTGGCTTAATTTCTGGTGTCATTCAAAGGGGATCCAGTGTCTGTCTGCCTGGGATGACATGCTTGACAAGCCACGCTGCTTCGCATGGGACGGCTTGCACCTGTCACTCCTGGGATTCGGATATTGGCTAAGGCTCTTGCCACCCCCATAGTGCCTTTTTAGGCAAGGCTCAAATTCTAAACCTACCACCCTAGAAAACAAAATGGGAAGAAACAGTGGGTAATGCTGCTCAAAGCCAGAAGTCTAAATCTCAAAATGCACGCACTCGAGGCCCTGCTCAGTATGGAGAACATCAATGTCTGTGCTGTGACTGAAACCTGGTTCAAGGCTCCTGAGAGCACCCGGTACTATCAGGTTTTACCTCATATCATGCGTTCCGGCCCAAAACCCGGACCACACCACAAAAGGAGGGGTGTATCCATATTCATCAAGGATACCCACACCTCCAGGTTGGTGGCAACGCATCAAGCATCGGAAACCATCCAGGTGCAATTAACCATAGGCAAAACTGCTCTACAATTTGTAGCATGCTACAGGCCACCCTCTCAAACTCAGGAACCCCACACAGCCTTCCTGAAGACACTGGAGGGTATAAATGTATCTCCAAACACCATTATATTGGGTGACTTCAACTACCCGAATATAGACTGGGAACATTACTCAAGCCCCAACTTTCTAGCCCAAAGGTTCCTGGAGTTCATAAATTCAAATGCCATGGAACAACTAGTCACCGTTCCCACAAGAGGAGAAAATATACTAGATCTCATCATCACAAACATGGGGACAAAATGCTCCACACCGGAAGTATATCCCTCATTGGTGAGATCAGATCACAAACTAATCACACTGGAAATCCACATCCTGCCCCCACCCCAAACAAAAAAGACCACAGTGAAGAACTTCTAAAGCAAACTTCACACTACTCAAGACTGGTGTGGTATCCTTCAAGGCCCCGAGCCAGTGGAAACCACAACCCAAGCTGGAAGCCCTTACAAATGCCTTCTACTTAACACCTCCAGGACTGCATGGATCAGACAATCCCTAATAAAACCAAGACTCTTTCCACCAAGGGCAAACGTCCAGTCTGGTGGACCCCAGCCATAAACAAACTTTACAATAAGAGGAGAAAGCTGTTACATGATAGAGCAAAATCCATAAAAGAGAAGACACTCTTGATCATTATTAGTAAAAAAAATACGAGCACTCATAAAATCATCCAAGGCCAACTTTGAGAGAAAATTGCCATAGATTCAAAAGACAATCATAAGGCCTTCTTCAGCTATGTTAGAAACCTGGGTGGAAACTCCCAGATATGCTCAGAATTAGTCCAAAATGATACAAAAATCACTGAACCCACAGACATTGCCAACATACTGGCAGACAGGTTCAGTGCAAACTTCACCCCCCTCTCCCCCCCAAAAGGAGAGATAACTATCCCAGCAGAGTGTAGCCTCCCAGACATCTCAAATGCGCAGGTGAAAGCTGCTCTCTCTAAAGCTAAAAACACAGCATCAATGGGACCGGATGATGTCCCCGGCTGTGCGCTACACGAACTCAACGAGGAACTAAACCCGCATATCAGGCAGCTGTTTAATCTTAGCCTTACCACAGGATACGTGCCCAAGGAGTGGCGTACGGCAACTGTGGTCCCACTCCACAAAGGCGGTGCCTCTATGGACCCTGGTAATTACCGTCCGATAAGCTTAACAAGCCTGGTCTGCAAAGCTATGGAGAGGATCATAATGGAACTCATAAACAAAGACATAGGGGACTTGCAGACATTGGACCCGACCCAGTTTGGCTTTGTCAAGGGCAGATCATGCCTTTTGAACTTGGTCGACTTCTTCAAAACAGTCACCAAGGCCATTGATGAGGGAAAGGCAGTCCATACAGCCTACCTTGACCTTGCAAAAGCTTTCGACACAATACCCCACTCGGATATTATAGAGAAACTTACCAGCTTAAATGTAAACCCATATGTCACAAGATGGGTTGCAAACTGGCTAAAGGACAGAACCCACAGGGTTAGAGTTGCTGGTGCCATGTCAGACTCCAAGCCAGTCACAAGTGGTGTCCCACAGGGCTCAGTCCTTGGCCCCCTGTTGTTCGGCATCTACTTCACAGAAGTACAGGCAAACATAGGAGGACTATGGCTGACAAAGTTTGCAGATGACTGCAAACTGGGCGCCATAGTGGAATGTACATCGGACACAGATATCCTTCAGAGGGGTCTCACGGAAACTGATAGCTGGTGCCAGAGCCATGGCCTGAAGTTAAATGCCAAAAAATGTATAGTCATACCCTTCGGGAAAAACAAGGTAACCCCAAGCTACCATATAGGGGGCAATCCATTAAGTGCAGAAGAGGTTATCAGGGACCTGGGGACCCAGGTTGACAGTGGCCTTTCTTTTGACACTCACATTGCTAAAGTGGTTAGAAAGACCTTTTACATTGCCCACCTGATCATGACAGGATTCACATCCAGATCAAGTGAGGTCATTGTTCCCCTGTACTCTTCACTTATCAGACCAATGATCGAGTACAATGCCCCATTCGGGATGTATCTCACCCGACACCTGCAGCAATTGGAGAGACCCCAAAAGTTCCTCACCAAAAGGATAAAGGGACTCCAAAATCTGTCATATGCTGCCAGACTGAAGAAACTCCAGCTCTATTCAGTCGCATACCGCCTGCTCAGAGGTGACCTGTGCCTGACATACAAGGCCATGTCCAACCCGGAATTAATGGACATGCTCCACCTCAAAAATCCAAATCTACCAGATCCACTAGAGCAAGCGACTTAAACCTTAGCACGGATATAAATAGGACATGCTGGAGGGATAGATTTGTCACCCAGAGACTCCCTATGCTGTGGAATAAAATCCCGGTCCATGTGAGGCAGAGCACCTCGCTGGCTCTGTTCAAGAGAAATCTTGACCGGTGGATGGGAGATTGTAGGTTTATCCCGGGAATCATCTCTGTGTCACTGCTGGACAGAGGCACAACAAACTAATGGGCACAGTATTTTTTAACATAAGGGGGCCACAAAACTTTGGGCTAGGCTTATAAATGCCTTAGGGCAGATAGCCTAGTATAAACCTATGAACCTATGAACCTATTACTTTCACCTCTTACTTCCTATCAACTTGTGTTTCCAGCTTTCTATCCTCTGTTACTACCAGTCCCACTCTTTCCACCCATTTATTTACTGTATATATTATTGTATCTTAGCATAGTAGCTTAGAATTAGTCAGACTTCTACTTGGTTATACCTGTATACTTTAAATAGCCTATTTCTTGTTAGCAATTGTTTTAACTCTTTCTCTGCTGTACTCAAGAATACTCTCTAATAATGTTTAACTAAGAAATGTTTTATATATGTTATGTACTAAATTCCATATGCTATATTTTAAAAATATGTGGTGATGTGGAGCTTTTCTCCCTGAGCCTCCACTGAAAAAGAGCTCTTGCTCAGTCGAACTTTCCCGGTCAGCAAATGTCAAATAAATTAATTAATTAATAAAATAAAAGAGTGACCATAATGTAGTAGAATAATAATGGTCTTTTGGCTTTTCTCAGTTAGGGGTCGCCACAGCAGAACTCCGGTCTGATAATGATTGGTAGTGGATTTTTACCGGGCCATGTTGCCAGCCCGACACCCATCCTTCAAGGAAGGCACACCCATTCACACACATAGTTACCTCCATGTCTTTAGACATCACTCGACTGCAGTGAAGACATGCAGACTCCGCACAGAAAGTGCTCCAGCTGAGAATCGAATGGGAAAATCTCTTGCTGTGAGGTGACAATGCTAACCACTGCACCACCACAGCCCTAACCATAATGTAGTAGAATAAGAAGTGGAATAAGAGTACCATATGCTTATTCTGTTCCATTGTGCCCCCACTGTTATTCTACAGCTAAAGTCAGAGCAAAAAAGTATTTTTACCTGTAGTCACTATGTCCAATAACAACAAAAAATAATAAAAAATCCAAACCCACAACTTGCATTGTATGGACCAGCACCTTTTAAATAAACAAACACGATAAAAGCAATTTAAACAGGACTAAGCGCTTTCGCCTTTACATACATGGGTTAAGACATCATCAGAGTCATCACACAGAAAAAAACAAATGTCTTATAGAAACGTAATTTTTCAAAAGCATCAGCTGCTAAGTCATACTAATGTTATAAATACAATAATAATACGCCTAAATTCAAAACATAATATTGTACATATAATATTGTTAAAATTATTATAAAATTATAATAAAACATGAATAATTCCACCTAAAATCACACAACATAGGTTTGTACTAGGTTAACTGCCCTTGTGAGGCAATTTTAAGCCTAGCCAATTATCTCTTGTGTGACTCAAACCCTACACTTTGTGTTTATAAGGCAAAACACTTTAACCATTAGGCCACCCTCCTAACCCCTAAATGTTAATAAAAACTCAATAATAAACACGACATATTCTCATAGTTAAGTTCCTGGCTTTTTTTTTAGAAAATGTAAATTAAGTAGTATTCACACAGTAGAGAATGCGAAAATTCAACAAATTTATATTCTTCATTATTGACAAAGTCAGACTGGATAATAGAGGTGGTGACTATGATTTAAAACTTTTAATAAAGGAAACAGAACGGCAGCTGAGGCTTAATGTCAAGGAAAAGCCAGGAATTCATGACAGCATATCCATTAGCAGCATTTTAAAATGAAGGGCTAACCAGATTTAGGTCATGAGATTGCTTAAATACTTAAATATGAGAATATGTAGTGTTTACAGGTTCATAGGTAGGTACTAGGCTATCGGCCCTTTTGCCAATATAAGCCTAGCCAAAAATGTTCCCTTGCTTTTGCCACCCAAGAAAATTATTTTCCTGTCCCCCTGTCAAGCAGTGTCGCAGAGGTGAATTTTCTATTTCCCATCCAGTTGTCAAGATTTTTCTTAAAGAGGGCCAATGAGGAGCTTTGCTTGACATAAATGAGTAGTTTGTTTCAGAGTACGGGAAGTTATTATTGAGCTTTTATTAATATGTTGTGTTTCTGTCTATTGTAGTATAATATTGTCTATTATATTATTTAAATTATCAAAATATAAATATATAAAAAACATGTAAAACATTCATGAACCAACTAAAACCTCTAAAACCTTGTCATCGCATAATCCTGTTGTACATTCTCAGTAACATTCACTTAGCGCTTTAAAGTGTAATAATATACTAGTAAAATGTCCACTACATGTTCAATTACTTCTAAGTTCCTTAACCTCAAAATACATAAAATAGAGGACATCAGTGACACACGCACTATATACCTCAATAAGAGTTTTAGCAACACGAAGTATGGAGCCCTTGGGTAGATTCAAAGTCAAAGTAAGAGCTGAACACCTATATTTACTGTTAAAATAATGTTCAACACTTATACTTTGAAATTATATAAAAAAATGTGCTTAATATAACGTACTTTGATAATAAGCACATGTATATATAACACTTTTAAGACAATAGGTAATTTATAGCGCTCATTGGGAGCGGAGCGCACATACTGAATTATGTACTTGTACTGTGAATGTTACTGAGAATGTACAACAGGATTATGCGATGGCAAGGTTTTAGAGGTTTTAGTTGGTTCATGAATGTTTTACATGTTTTTTATATATTTATATTTTGATAATTTAAATAATATAATAATTTTATTAGGTAATGGTCAATAAGCCATCCTTCACATTGCGGAAATATCATGTGACGCTAAGAACTGATATAAAGAGAAGGAAGAGGCGGAGTAACAGTTCGTTTGAAAAAGTTTTGAATGTTAAAAACGAAAAGCATTGACTGTTTGTTGTTTTATTTAATTAACCAAAATCTATTGTAGTCGGTTTCGTTCAACATTTTGAATAAACATACCTTGTGGAAATAGTACGGAACAGTGTTTACTTGGGTCTTCTTCTTCTTCTTCTTCTTTCGGCTTTTCCCGGTTAGCGGATCACCTTGTCCGCACATTGAATGGCAGTGGAGTTTTACAGTGTCGAGTTGCCAGCCCGGCCCAACCTTCCACAGAAGGCACACTCCACGCACACCTAGGGCCAATTTAGAGTGACCAATCCACCTGCAGCATGTCTTTGGGATGTGGGAGGAAACCGGAGCACCCGGAGGAAACCCACGTGACCACAGGGAGGACATGCAGACTCCGCACAGAAGGCACCCCAGCCAAGGATCGAACCGGAGAACCTCTTGCTGTGAGGCGGCAATGCTAACCACTGCACCACCGTGGCCGCCCGAACAGTGTTTACTTGGGTACAGAAGATAAATTACAAAGTGAACTGCTTGGACCGTTTTCTGGTAGCTACTTTGGTTCTTAAGGTGAGACTGGACTGGCTGGCATTATTAACTGAGGGTAATCATCTGGAACACAGTCTGAGGTTCTTATGGTGAGTCTGGATCAGACTTTGGTGAAATGGATATCTACACACACACACACACACACACACACACACACACACACACACACACACACACACACACATGCATGCATGCGCGCATACATGCTAAACATGGCAATGAAAGATGGTGCAAGACTGTTCTTTTTCTCATTTAAGCGCCAACTGGTCTCCTATTAGCTTGGCATTTGAGCCACTGAGACTGGAGACCGAAGCTGTAAGCAGCAAGTAACATCCATGACTATCACATCCATTGTGGTCACGTTCTTGCAGTTACAACTAAACTAGCTGAAAATCAGAGACTTTTTCTTTTTTTTTTTACCATTTGAAGTAATGAGGCACTCACCTTTCACTGCCATGGCACATGTCTCTATATGTCCCGGTCTAATAGTACCCATGATTTTCTCCTCGCCAGTACCTACCCTTAAACCATACCTCCTTTTTGAGGAGGACTATGTCAATCAAGCAAGGGGTGAATTTGAAAATACACATCCAATCAGCCAATTCAAGTTCCTGTTTAAAAGAGAGTAATGTGTCACACTCCTTAATTTGCAATGGGAGTCTATTCCAGAGGTGGGAAAGGCACTGCATAATGAGCCTGTTTCTCTCTACCATGTTTTATTTATTGGGTGGTGAAGATTTACACCCCTGATTTGGGTATTTGTTGAGCAACTGGATTTTTGAAGATGTATGAGATCCATGTCCATTGGGACCCTAATGGCATGGAAGATAAGGCACTGATTTCCCATCAGGAGTCTATAACATATTGAATAAAGGGACAGCACTTTTTTATAGGTTATAGGTTAGTACTAGGCTAACTGCCCTTCTGAGCCATTTTAAGCCTAACCAATTATCCCTTGTGAGAATATCAGCATTGATAGCTTACAGTTTTTAAAATACTGATTTTGGTTAGGAATCGCTTTTTTTTTTTTTTTAGTTGTTTGACATTTTTAGTGAGTTACATCCCAGTGAGGGTAGTGTATAGAGTAACAGGCCTAATCAATGCTGAATATAAAGGGACAACAACTGTTTAGATCTAAATGATATTCTTTTGGTGATTAGCTATGCCACATAGGGACTTATTTGCAATGCATTAAGGTTACTAATTATGTGAGCACAGGTTCATAGGAGATTATTAGGCTAACGGCTTAAGGGCCTTTAAAAACCTATACAATATAATCTGATTTTTCCCACTATATGAACCCTAGGGGTATGAGGACGGCATGAATTTATGCCTATGTATTGACTATCTTACAGATTACCCTGTCCATAAGGGACATAGGCATTGCCCCAAGTGTAACTTTGCAATTCCCCATTCATTGATCCAAATTGCATTTGAAGAGGGCCAGGGAAAGTCTCTGCTTTATGTGAATAGGAACTGATTAACTGTTCCAAAAAAGGGTCAATCTCTGAGGCACATATTTGCTTCTCTAGTATGTCTTGCTTGAGTCACTGACTAAGTTTAGATCCCTAGATCAGGTGACCCTCATGTTGTTTGACTTGCGATGTGTAGGAGCTCCATCAGGGCTGGATTTGTGAGTGCCTTGAAGGTCATCATCGGTCAATCCTTAATACTCAGTAGAAGACAGAGTAAAGAGATAAGGCTTTTAGTCTAGCTGCATATTTCATGTTCTTTACACCCTGTATTGTATTTAGGAGGTACTTCTGAGGTCATTCCAGCTGTTGTAAGTGACTAGTCAAGTACATGCCAAATGGTGTTTTGGATTTACTATCAAAATTATGAAAGCCGAACCACGAATGTTCACATCCCTGAACCAGAACAACGGAAACCATTAAGCCAACTGTTCAGAATGTCAATTCATTTGGAAGGTAAGAAATGACATTTGACAGCTACAGGACTGCTCATCTGAAAAAAAAAAACCTTTGTCGAGGCATATACATTTATACTGTTTAGCAGGGGTGCAAGTCCGCCCACAACCTCCCACACCCCCTGATAATTATATATTCTAACTCCAAAATCGCACTATAGTGAGGAAAAGAGTATTTTTCCCAATCCCCACTGTAGTGCGATCCAGTCCAAAACAGCAACTCTCATAACTGCAAATGCAAGCTACGTATCAACATTTCAGAGTTGACAGGATTTTCATTTGCAATGTTGCCTGTTTGCACCTTTACCCTCGACATTATGAACAACGGTAAGGTGATTTCATAATTTTGATAGTAAACTGGTATATTGTACTTGATTATTGGTTTAATGAGGGTTTAGTACAGCTAGACTATAATCTCCTTGGATCTGGATGCCGTACCTTTACTTATAAGTTGTATCACATAAAAGGATTTCCTCACTACTGTGGACACATAGCGATCAAAGTTCAGACTACTATCTACATTATCTGTATACCTATATCTCTCACTTCTATTCTAAGGGGTGTGCTATTGATGTTGTAATTTGAAGGGGGTATTTGATTTCCCAAAGTGTATGATAATGCATTTGTTTTTGCATTTAGTTTTAGGCTATGGTTCTGGCACCAATCATTTGTCTGAGCTAGATCCTCCTGAAAGATATCTACATCAGTGATTGCCCCAGCTTGTAGTCATTGGCAAGCTTTGTCAGCCTGAGCCTTTCCACATTTGCCTTGACTCTAGAGAAGTACATTCTGAATAGGAGTGGTCCCAGTACTGAGCCCTGTGGCACACCAATAGTAACTGATATCTTACTGGATCTGGATTCACCCACTTTAACCACATGTATCCTGTACGTGAGCCAATTGAGTATCCATCTGGTGACATGGGGATTTAAACCCAGTTTTGTGAGTTTATTTATTATAACTGAGTGGGGAATTGTATCAAATGCCTTGGCCAGGTCAAGGTAGGCAGTATGTACTGTTTTACCCTCATCCATGTTCTTAGTGACTTTCTCAGAGAAATTCACCAGGTTCAGTAGGCATGATCTGCCCTTGACAAAGCCATATTGGGTCAGGTCCATTGTTTGGAGGACTCCTATGTCATTATTTATCAGGCTCATGATTATTCTTTCCATTGCCTTACATATAAGACTAGTCAAACTTATGAGTCTGTAACTTCCCTGGTCATTGGAAGTCCCCCTTTCTGCAGAGAGAGGACTGTTGTTGACCTCCACTCTATCAGGTCAAAGCTAGTGCAGAGGCTGTGGTTAAATAGAGATCCTAATTGGCCTGATAAGTCTTGATTTAAGCTGTTGAAGAAGCAACTTGATATATTTTCAGGTTTCAATGAAGCCATGTTTTTAGCTTTAGAGAGCAGAATGGCAACCTGTTATTTGGCAATAACTGGCAGTGGAGTGGTGGAGGGTATTTCTAGGGGAGGGAGAACGGGGGGTGATAGGGAGGTGAAATTTGAGCTGAATGTGTCAGACAGCAGACTTGCTATATCTTCTGGCTAAGTATAGGTGATGCCATCTACAACTAATTCCGCACATTGTTGGGTGTTGCCCTTAAGATTATGGACATAAACTGAAAAATGCCTTATGGTTATCCTTAGCTTTGGAGGCTAATTTTACCTCAAAGTCTGCTTTCAGAGACTTGACTAGTTCCCTGACTCACTTGTTCAGTCTAATTTGGGTCTTATTTCTCTGTTGTGCACATTCCCTCACCTCGCCCAGATCAAGGTATGCCATGTGGACAGCATGACCACTGTCAGTAGCCTAGATTATCCTTTCAAAGAAATTAACCATATTCATTAGACAATATTTACCCCCTAGAAAGCCAGACTGCTGTGGATCTAGCCAGATGAGATTTTTAATATCATATTTTATCAGGTCAATTATAATATGTTTCATGATTTTGCAAATATGATTCATTAGGGTAAGTTATTGTTAAGTATGTTAAGGAGTGTCTCTGTCAGAGCCTGTTTGGTACTCTTTATAAAATATCCAGGTATGTTGTGAGGTCCCATTGAGGAAGTATTTTTATTCTTTAGAGCACCTTCAGTACATGTTCTTTAGTGATGATGGGAGGTCTGAGAGATTTATGAGTAAATTGGCTTTGGATAGTAGTCTCTGGTTTAAAATTCACACTGAATTTGTTTGCTAGTATGTAATCAAGGCCACTTAGGTAAAAACCACACTCTCCAAAGCCAAGAATACAGCATCCATGGGACCAGACGACATCATGGGCTGTGTACTGCATGAACTACAAAATGAACTGGCACCTCACCTATGTGTCATGTTTAATCATAGCTTCACCTCAGGCTTTGTGCCCACAGAGTGGCGCACAGCTGCAGTCATCCCACTCCACAAGGGGGGGATCCACTCTGGATCCCAGGAACTACCGTCCCATCAGTCTGATAAGCCTGATCTGCAAGGCCATGGAACATATTATCATGGAACTTATAAGCAAAGATATTGGCAATCTTCAAACACTGGACCCCACCAGTCTCCAGAGCTGTGGACGAAGGTAAGGTGGTTCACACAGCCTACTTGAACCTCGCCAAGGCTCTCGACACTATCCCCCACTCTGGAATCAAAGATAAACTTACTAAGCTGGGCATTAATCCCCATGTCATTCAATGGGTTTGCTAACTGGCTTACTGACAGAACACACACTAACACACACTGTAAAAGTAGCTGACTCCAACTCCAGCTCCAGACAAGTGACAAGTGGTGTACCACAGGGTTCTGTCCTGGGATCACTCTTGTTTGGCATCTACTTCTCTAAAGTATAGGGCAATGCTTACGGACTCTGGCTTACAAGGTTCGCAGATGACTGCAAGCTGGGAGCCATTATTGAATCCCCAAATAATGTGGATATACTACAAAAGGGCCTTACCGAAACAGATGCCTGGAGCCAGAGCCATGGGCTCAAGCTAAATGCCAAAAATGTATAGTTGTCCCCTTTGAGAAAAACCACATACCTGTGAACTACCACATAGGTGGCAGTACACTAAACACTGAAAGTGTGATAAGAGACCTAGGGACACAGGTGGACAGTGGTCTCACCTTTGATAACCACATAGCCACAACAGTTAGAAAATCTTTCTACATGACACACCTCATCACTAAGGGCTTTTCATCCAGAAAAAAGGAGGTCATTGACCCTTTGTACTCATCCCTCATTAGACCCATTATAGAATACAATGACCCATTTGGTATGCACCTCACAAGACATCTGCAACAACTAAAAAGGCTGCAGAAATACCTCACAAAAAGAATCACAGGCCTAAAGCAGATGCCTTATGCTGACCGTCTAAAGAAACTCCAGCTATACTCTGCCGCATATCGCCTACTCAGAGGTGATCTCTGCCTAACATACAAGGCCATGTCAAACCAGAGTTGTTGGACATACTATACTTAAAGTAATCCCAATCCCTCCAAGCCACACACTCCAGGGATCTTAACCTGGTCATCACGATAAATAGAACATGCTGGAGGGATAGGTTCCTGACCCAGAGACTCCCCATACTCTGGAATAGACTGCCCATACATGTCAGGCAGAGTGCCTCAATGGCCCTCTTCAAGAGGAACCTTGACGACTGGATAGGAGATAGGAAATTCACCTCGGGGGTCACATCAGTAGCCCTGCTAGACAGGGGTCCAGGAATGTAAATATTTGTGGGAAGCAATAACCAGGGAATCATTATGGCTAGGCTTGTTGGGCCCTAGGGCCAATAGCCTAGTACCTACCTATGAACAATACCATGAATAAGGATATGAAAACTTATTAATGGATCACACACATATATAGATATAGATATAGGTGCATAGGTTCATAGGTGTTTGCTAGGCTAATGGCCACAAGGGCCTTTTTAAGTTTAGCCATGCATCCCAAATCTCTGACAAGTTCTTATACACTTGATAATGTAAGCAAGGGTTTGGGAGATTAAATATTTACAAACCGCTAGATATAGATATAGCTATAGCTATAGCTATAGATATAGATATTTATATAGAAATAGATATATAGATATATAGATATATAGATATATAGATATAGATATTGATATATACAATTTTGCAAAACTTAGCATGCCTATGTGCATATGTAGAGAGGTGTAAGGAGGGATACAGGCTAGAAGTGGTTCCGGGGTGAAAGGGTGGGGGGATAAGGGTAGAGGTTGTGGAGCAGTGGGAATTAAAACAAATTTCCATAACACCCAGTCTCTCTCCTCCTTTATCATTCTTTTACCATAGACACAGATAGTACTTCAAACCACAGGCATATTCCAGTATATTCAAGCCCATTTCCATCCTGTATAGTTCCAAAAGCTCTCATTATATTATCTTTGACCAATGTTCACTATGGCTTCTAGGCAAGTATCAGTTCTTCCTTGTAATACACTAGTTTTTCCTCACAGATAACTAATCCTACCCATTTCATCACATAATATTCTTTAAATCCTAACATCTCACCTTTTTTAATTTCTCCAAGTCTTTTGGGTTTCTAATACCATGATGGGAATGGACCCCATTCCTAAGTCAAAGTACGATTAAAGTTCATGAAATTAGTATTGTTTCACTCTTTGATGTTAGCCAAAAGTGTTCTTCGCAGCACCCGCAATGTGCCCAATAACTCCTTCTGCAATTTGTACAGTGTTACATGAATTGCTAACATATCTACATATGATTGCAAATAGTTTTTTATACGACCAGTTGCCCCTACTACTACTGGAACTGTCTGGGTATCTTTCTTCCACATGGCTCTCATTTCTGTCTGCAGATCAAGGTATTTTATGACTTTGTATCTCTCTGTATGCAAGACACTGTAGTCACTAGGTGTGGCAATTTCAATGATCAGTGCTACTTTTGTCTTCTTTTCTTGGACCACTATATCCGGTTTTCTAGCATCTATCTTTTGAACTGTTGGTATTAGCTGATCCCATGTGATATAAACTTCATCATTTTCTATGATTCTTTGTGGCTCATGTTTCCAGTGTTTTTCAGCCACATCGATACCATAATGTTTGCACAATCTGCAGTGTAACAATCTCACCACATTATTATGCCTTTCAGTATACAGTCCCTCTGCCATTAGTGCATCACAACCAGCAACAAGATGTGTGACTGTTTCCATTTCTTTCCATTTCGGTTTTACAAAACCTACATATGTCTGTTTCTCTCACATATTCAATGGTCTTTGTAAACCAGCATGTACGTAGCCTACTATCTTGGGCTGCCAATATTAACCTTTCATTTCTTGATGTGAATTCACCTCTCATTAACCATTCCTGCATTCATTCTTGATCAATATGAGGCTTTTACAGAAGTTTTCTATACTTGCAACTATATTTATGTTTTTTTTCCACATTTCTCACCTTCTCATCTGGTCTTTCACCTTATATTCTTTCTTTTGTTTTTTAGCACATTCAGTTGCTGCCTGTTTTTTATCCACTTCTGGTTTAATTTCCATTCCTGCTTGATGTTGATATGCTTCTGCTAAATTAGGCAGAGACGTCATCTTAGATTTATTCTCCTCATGTTTCAAAAATGTCACTACATTTGGATCCTATGAGGTCACCAGATATGTGTGGAGTCCCACGATTGCAGATCTATACATGTAATCAATTTCAAGGAGGCCCATCCCTCCTTTGGAACGGGGAATATGTAATCTTGGCAAACACTGATTTTTATAAATTATTTAGTGAGCATGAAGCATCCTTTTTGTTTTAATATCCAATCTATATAACACTTTTTGGGGCCAGTCAATCACTCCAAAATTATGTTAAGACAGAAAGAGCAAATAGATTTATGGCTTGAATCTTGTTCCTAGATGTCAATGCTGTTTTCAGGATTAATTTAAGTCTTCTAAAGTACTCCTTACTGAGTTTTATTCACATTTATTCATGTTTTATTGTTGATCCTTCATCAATTCCTAAGTATTACACTCCCTTTTGCTCAAGTTCTTTTATATCACATTCTTGTCCCAAACTGATGCTTTCCTGGTGCCACAGTTTTCATTTTTTAAAGGTTGCATTTGCACATTTATCAAGACCAAATGACATTCCAATATCATCTGAAAAAGTTTTGACAACCTGCAGCTGTGCTTTCAGTTCCTCAGCTGATGAACTATACAGTTTTAAATCATTGACAAAGAGAAGATGAGAAGTCATTAGACATTGTTGTTTTCTAGAAGCAAATGACCCACTTGTCGTCCTTGGAATCTGCCATAATTTTATTCTGCCCTGCTTCTTCTTATTATTTTCCATGAAGTTAGCGCGGTAAAGGAGGATGCTACCAAGGAAGAGGACTTTGGCCATTAGTCCAGTTCCTCTGTCATAACCAAAGTGCTACAAAAAGTGAATTGGACTTCAGACACTCCTTTTTAGTTTTGTAAACAGTTGGTTTGCGAGAATATCAGGAACTACATGGGGTTTAAAATCTGGTTGCGTTAATACGTAAGTACCTTCCTTTCTTTTACTTCTATCTATTTAGCATCTTTGTTATGTTCCACAGGATGTTCATAGATACTTCTCCAAAATGTATATACTTCCTCTTTTTTTGGCGGTCTTTCAATTTCTTTTACCTCAGTTCCCAATTCTATATAAAACTTTTTGGGGTCATCAATAAATTGCTTATTTTGTGCTTTTCCCTTATATTTATCTTCACATCTTCTAAGTCTTTCAAACTGTTTTGAAATTTTTAGTTTGTTATCTCCAATAGTGCATAATAGATCCTGGTCTGTTCTAATACTGTGCATTGCTTTTATCACATCTATCTTTCTTAACATTTTTGTTGATCTGTTCCCTCTTCTCTAATCTTCTAACAATGACACTTCTTGCCTTAGCTGCTTTATAGTTTTCTCTATTCGATATTTCCATGATGGTATTCACTTTTGCCCCCTCTTTTCCCTCTCTACCCTGTGTTCTTGTGGTAGACCTTTATCAGTTATTAATTTAGCAGCACAGTAATATATTCTGTTTACTTTTGTTATATCGCATGGATCTCTATAGACTGTCTTAATTATTGTGTTCATTTGTTTTATCAAGCTTCTGACTTTATGGGTTTTATTAACCTTCTGCAGTATATTTCTCTCATTGATCTTGATATATGTCTGTCTATTAAATCAAGCAACTCTTCTCTTAGCTCATTTTCTTTCAAACTGAGGGCACATCCCTTGTTTTCCATTTCCTGTGGGCATTCTATAGAAAGTTCTGTAACATCTTCTTTTGGCACATTCTCTTCAATTTCGCCCCGTGTCATCTGTTGTTCTGTCACATAGGAACTTACTGGCCTATCACTCCTCAACATTGACTGCATCTGAGTTTCCACAGTCCCTGTTCCTTTCCTTGCTGTCTAGCTTCAAATGAACATTTATACTGGTTTCCTGTGGAAGGCTCCAAAATAACTTGATATGGCACCTGACCAATTACTTCCTGTTCCACTGATTTCCCCTTAATTTGTATATCCATTCCTCTATCCTGTTGTGGTGCTTTCTGCATTTGATTTTCTACACTGAATCCTTCTCTTTGCAGCTGTTCCATAACCTCAGTTTCTATTTCTTTAACTTCTCCATTACTAATCTCCTTTTCTACTTTTCCTCTTAGTCTTCCTATTTTTTGTATTGTAAAGTTTCCCATGTCCGGATTTCTTTGCCTGTATTTTTCTTCAAATATCTTTGGTGCTGCTCTTTGTGTATTAGTTTTGCTTTCTCCTTTGCATAAATATTGCACCATATCAAATCTCTCTTTCTTTCCCATGTCCATATTTCTTTTTTGTATTTTTCAAATATCTCTAGGTTTCTAATAAGTAATGTGATGTTGACTCATGCCTTCCTTTTCCGTCTTTAGAATCCTCCTTTACAGCTCCCTCCTTCCCTTGATTTCCTGTTATACTCCCCTTTTCATTTTATTTAACATTTGTTTACCGGGAAAGTCTGACTGGGACAGAGCCTATTTTCATTGGACGCCCAGGAAGAAATGCTCCAGGCACATCTTTGGAATGTGGGAGGAAATGGGAACACCCATACTAAATGGCCTTTTTTCAGTATTACACTTTCCGCAGCCTTTTCCACCTCACCTCCACCTATTTATTTTCTTTTTTTTCTCCTCCAATTTCTTCTTTAAAGATCAAATACCCCTTAACTCATATTCAGTAATATGCCTATACGCCATTTCATGAAGCATCATCTTCCCATGTCCCCACTTTGTGAATTGAAACCTCTCCCCCATTTGTGGAAGCCCCTTTCTGTAGCACACCTTTATTGCCATTCTTTTGCCAGTGCCTGAAATTGTAAGCACTTCCACTATTTTTGTCTGTAGAATTCCTCCTGTACTTCTTTTCCTGCTTTCATCTGTTTGCACTTCCAATCCAGTTTTTAAATAAATGCCTCATCTTTATGACTCCTAATCCTCTCCATTCCCCAAACTGACCTTCGTTCTCCTCTTTCACTATTCGTCTTCATTCTTGTAGTTCTGTCTCTTCTCTTTCCTTTGATGTTTTTTTTTCCTAACTTTTGGTCATTGACCTTGCCCACTTCTATGCATCCTACATCACTGTTCTTAAACCCTAACCCCCTTCCATAAATTCATTTCACTATTTCGCTTCTAGTTTTCTCATACTCCACCTTTTATCTTAACATCTGAACTAATCAAGCTACATTGAATACTAGCACATATTCTTTTAAGCCCAGTATTCCCCATATGTTTTCTACTTTATTTCTCATCTTCCTTGCCTTCACAGTCATTGATTGCTTGTTCCCTTACACAACCTCATCATATAAACACAACTCCACTCTCCCTTATTCCTTCCGGTTCCTTGCTAGGTGCCTTACCAGGTATATTGCATTTGTCAGCGCAGTCATTCTACTCACCTTATTCATCACCCTGATGGCATTTTTCCTTCCAATAAACAATCTCACCTTTCTACATTTTAAGGACCCTTATGGGTTTCCTTTAACCATCTCATGCTTTTGTCTCTTTTCTCACCTAATCTTTTGAATATCACCAAAACTAAATACACACCCTACTTCTCTTTCACTTATTTTTCTTCATATTGTTGCACAATGTCTTCTACTTTACCACTGCTTTGTTATTTAGATTACCTACAATTCTACTGCAGTTTGGAATATTCAGTACCTGCACCACATCATTTGTTAACAATGCATAATCTTCTGCAAATACATCCAAGAATGTCTTTTCTTTCTCTTGCTTTTGTCAATCATTTAATTTCTCTACTTCACCTTTCCAGTGCGCAATAATAATACCAGTGACAGAAGACATCCCTTTCTTGTTCCTCTAGCAATCCTCAGCTCTCCCAATGCCTTCCTTCCTTCTTTTTTTGGGTGCTCCCATTAGGGGGTCTGTTTCTAATTCTTCCTGTCCTCTGCATCTTGCTCTGTCACACCAACCACCTGCATGTCCTCTCTCACCACATCCATAAACCTTATCTTAGGCCTTCCTTTTTTCCTGTTACCTGGCAGCTTCATCCTTAGCATCTTTTTCCCAATATTCTCTGCATCCCTCCTCAGCACATGTCCAAACCAACGCAATCTCGCCTCTCTGACTTTGTCTCCAAACTGCCCAACCTGGGCTGACCCTGTAATATACTGATTCCTAATCCTGTCCATTCTTGTCACACCCAGTGCAAATCTTAACATCTTTAACTCTGCCACATCAAGCTTTGACTCCTGCCTTTTTGTCAATGCCACTGTCTCCAACCCATATAACACAGCTGGTCTCACTACCCTCTTGTATACCTTTCCTTTCAGTCTTACTGGTACTTGTCTGTCACAAATCACTCCTGACACTCTTCTCCACCCACTCCACCCTACCTGTACTCTCTTCTTCACCTCTCTTTCACATTCACCATTACTCTGAACTGTTGACCCCAAGTACTTAAACTCATCCACCTTCACCAACTCTACTCCCTGCATCCTCACCATTCCTCTATCCTTCCTCTCATTCACACACATATATTTTGTCTTAGTCCTGCTGAACTTCATTTCTCCCCTGTCTAGAGCATATTTCTACCTCTCCAGACTCTTCTCAACCTGGTCCCTACCCTCACTACAGATCACAATGTCATCTGCAAACATCATAGTCCACGGGGACTCCTGTCTGATCTCGTTTGTCAACCTGTCCATCACCATTGCAAATAAGAAAGGGCTCAGAGGTGATCCTTGATGTAACCCACCTCCACCTAAAACACATCCGTTACTCCTACTGCAGACCTCACCACTGTCACACTACCCTCATACATATCCTGTACTACTCTTGCATACTTCTCTGCCACTTCTGACTTCCTCATACAATACCACAACTCCTCTCTAGGCACCCTGTCATATGCTTTCTCTAAGTCCACAAAGACGCAATGCAGCTCCTTCTGACCTTTTCTATACTTCTCCATGAACACACTCAGAGCAAACATCGCATCTGTAGTGCTCTTTCCCGGCATGAAACCATACTGCTGCTCACTAATCATCACCTCCCTTCTTAACCTAGTTTCCACTACACTTTGCCATAACGTCATGCTGTGACTGATCAATTTTATCCCTCTGTAGTTACTACAGCTTTGCACATCACCCTTATTCTTAAAAATTGGTACCAAAAACACTTCTTCTCCACTCCTCAGGCATCCTCTCACTTTTCAAAATTTCATTAAACAATCTGGTTAAAAACTCCACTACCATCCCTCCTAAACACCTCCAAGCTTCCACAGGTATGTATCTGGACCAACAACGTTTCCATTCTTCATCTTCTTCATAGCTGCCCTTACTTCCTCCTTGCTAATCTGTTGCACTTCCTGATTCACTATCCCCACATCATCCAACCTTCTTTCTCTCTCATTCTCTTCAATTCTCCCAATGCCATCCAAGGTATACATTTCCATTGCTGGTATCCTTTATATTGTCTGTATCTACAGTTCTTAACTTCTGTCCTGTATCTATATTATCTATATTCATTGCATTGAAAGACCAAGTATCTTTTGATGGCTATCCATTAATAAAAAAAAAACACCTTCTTGAATTAACCCATGTTAATCTATTTCCATCCTTTATTCCAGCATTTTTGCTAGTTTTTAATATCAGTTTTACTTAATCAAAGTGGGCTATTAGTTATTAGGCTCCATCCTTTATTGTTTGACCTTCAGAACATCACCACTCTTGCTTTGAACATAGCTTCAAGTAATTCTGTTTTCCAAACTGCTATGTCAAAAATATCTACTAGTCCTTTTTACTAATGCATTCTCAGCTGTTGTATAAACATGAAATCCTGATGGGTGGCCACTTGCATTGTTTTCACAGTCACAATGTCCGAAAGGCACCTAGTGAGGGTTCATACTGGCTGCAGTTCATGCACATTTTGGCCACTGTGAGGTGTATTTGTTGAATGTGTCACATGGTAGGTGGCATATATAGTAGAATGCACGTGCAACCCAGGCATCGGATGCCACACTGGTATAGGAAGTGGGACAAAGAATGTGCAAGGAAACTGTGGGAGGCTGCATCTAACTTAAGCAACACATTGTTACATGGAATTGTGGTTTTACAGAGTAACTGGTGTGCGAGTGTACCGGGCAGTTGACTAAGTCATAGCAAGTTAATATTGCATCCCTTTCAATGTATCTTTTTTGATACACTGCAATACACATATTTGATAGGTGCACAGTGCATTGACAATAATGTGTGTGACTTTCTGTGAGTGCTATTGTGGCTGGCACAATCATGACAGCAGCCACATATTAGGAATCAAAAACAACTTTGTTGAAAAACACTTGGCTAGATGCTGTCCCTGTCTCCAATTGTTTTAACTGTTTTTAAAATCTTGTCCGGCTGCGCATTTTTGTTTACTAGATGCCTATCTTTCTTATCTATTACCTTTGATCATCAGACCTCTTCTGCTTCTTCTAACCCTTTATTTCCACCCTGGCTTGCTTTCCTAATTTCATAAAATCTTTCAAAAATCTTAAGTCTCCCCTTATTTCTTCATTTCATCCCAAAACTCTGTCTTACCCTGCAACTATCAAATTACATTTTCTTTTCTCCTTTCCTTAACTTTCCTTTACATATTTCCCCAGTTTATCCTTGTCCCCTTCTAACCGACACCTTCACACTGTTACACCAGCCCATTAACCAACACCTTCACACCGTTACACCAGCCCATTAGCAGACACCTTCACATCATTACATCAGCCCATTAACCAACACCTTCACACTGTTACACCAGCCCATTAACCAACACCTTCACATCATTACATCAGCCCATTAACCAACACCTTCACACTGTTACACCAGCCCATTAACCAACACATTCACACCGTTACAGCAGCCCATTAGTCGAGACCTTCACACCATTACATCAGCCCATTAACGATACCTTCACACCAGCCCATTAACCAACACCTTCATATCAGTCCATTAACCAACACCTTTAGACCGTTACACCAGCCCATTAGCCGACACCTTCACACCGTTACACCAGCCCATTAACCGACACCTTCACACCATTATGCCAGTTAATTCTAGCTGTTCCTTGCCAAGCTTATTGTGTTGCATCAACTCTCAAACTAATCCTCTCAGCTTTTCTTGCTTCTTGTTTCATTTTCATTTATTTTCATCTGTTTCCTGTGCTAAGCCCTTATCTCATCCATAGCCTCTCTCCAACCCAAAACCATAGCGTATAGTCTGAAACCCCTCTCCCCTTATGTTGACTCCAACAGCCAACATCCTCACTAGATCTGGGACTAGAACCTGATGTAGCAAAACAATCTTGAGGAAAAGTCCCACATAAATGAGCACAACAGTTGAATAGCCATATTACAGTCGTGGAAATCTTAAGGCAGCTAACGAGAAGACCCAAAATCTGATGTACTCTCTGATTCCACCACACAATGCAGTGCAACCTGAAGAAAGTGCAGGTGAAGTAAAAAGGTTCCATTCACTGCAGTGATACTAGACTTAGATATTCGAGTGGTATCCCTTACATCTTCTTCTGAACTATTGCCAGTGCCAGCTGGTCCACCCTGAGAATCTCTTTGCTCATTCCTAGAGCTGGACATCACTGCAGGTCAACAGGACTATATTTGCTCAGTGGTTAGCCTGCTGTGTCAATTCACACAGGTCTCTTCAACAAGATTGCAGTTCAGGAGTTTTACATCGGTTTGTAGTCTCAGATCCAACATTAACTGCTCCCTCACTAAACATCTTTCTGATAGTCTCATCCATTGACTCCCATCTCTTGAGAAAGTATATTTTGAACCCTCACTATTCCTTTCTGTCTATCCAGCTTGAGACTTGCCAGTCACCAACAATCACCTTTTCTTTCAACTACTGCCATCTCTCTCTTGTCAGTCAACAGCCGTGATCTTTTCTTTCTCTTTCTATCATCTCTATCTTCTGTAATACTTTATTCCAAATAGCTTCTGCTTCTCTGAATCCTCTGTCATTTATTTAAATCTTCCCATCAGATTCACCTCCAGACTTACTTCAGTTTCTTCCTTCTCTCTGAAGAATTGCATGCAAAAAATAAACGTTCCTTCATTGTTCTGTCCATAAACATGCCTAAGCTGCTCGTCTTCATATATACATTTTCCCTTGGAAATCATCTACTTATCATTCTAGATTTCCAAATACATAACTTTAAGAAAGGTGGGGCAGAAAGGGCAGCTATCCAGCCACCAACTTGTTGGTGGGGGGTAAGCAATTCATCAGCTTCTAAGCTGTCATATTGTTCATAGGTGAACACAAGGCTGACTGTCTTGGAGGGCCATTTTAAGTCTAGCTTATAACCTGAAGTTAGAATCAAACTCTGTACCTTGTGTCTGTGAAGTGAAGATATTAACCAAATGAACCCATTTACTTTTAAAGATAACATTTTGATATGAGGTGGCTTTTACAAAAACTTGTGATAACTTTCAAAAAAACACAGTACGACAGTTTAAAGGATGTCATTGAGCCATCTGGATTGAGATGGCTTATAGACAGCACAGGAGCTAAAAATATGCGTAAGTCCGCTACCCTTAATAACAAAAGAAAACAAAATGATTTGAAACTAAAAGGTACGGAAATATGTTTTTAACATCAAGAAGAAAGTAAAAATAACTTTAATTAAAATAAAAAATAAAAAAATATATCTGTGGTTCTTTGAAACTTCTTAAGCATAGTACTAGAGAACTTGACAGATATATGGGATGCATGGCTAGGTTTAAAAAACGCCCTTGTGGTTGTTAGCCTAGTAAACACCTATGAACCTTGTGGTCATTAGCCTAGTAAACACCTATGAACCTAAATTACCCAGTCTCTTCTTTCTTCACATTGTCTCAAAGGGACTGTGTGGGCTATCTCGGACTCAGCTGATATTAAAGCAATGAAACAGTCTGAGGAATAGCATGCAGTGAAGGAATTCAAAGAATTATCTGCAGCTTGGAGTCACTGTCCAAGCCTTGGTTATGCCAAAGAACTGTCAATGAATAGTATTCGTGATGTATGCAAAAATAAATTAAAATTCATCTCAAAAGATTTAATGCTAGTGTACCTTGAAATGTGTATATGTGGGTCGGGGGAGGGACGTTTATATTCTCCCAAGGTAGCAGTATAACTAAAAATTGCCTTTTTATAGCTTATTGGTATTTATTAAATCCTTTATTTTTATATAGTTATGCAGAGTTCTGCTCAGTGACACACAGTTTTGCTGGATTGGACTAGGTTAACTGCTGGCACTTTTACTGTATTCTCATTGCGTCTGAGGTTATAGAAGTGTCTTAATCAGTTTCATTTCTGTCAGTAACAATGCGAGCAAGTGATAAGTCTGTAAATGTCATATTCAAAATAAGTATGGGTTTTGTTTGGTCAGACAAACTTTGAAGGGAATGATCTATTGCTTAATGCCAAAAATGCAAAGCAGTGCAACACATGAATTTGTAGACACTTCTGTCTTACTGTTATTGACCATAAAGGTGGAAACATCATGGCCTCAGCATGCAATGTGGGTCAAATCTCAAAACAACTGGGGGTTATGTTACTTAAAATAATTTATCTTCCCTACAATGCTTGCAACAGTTTCCATTTAATGTAAAGTAGTACAACTACATTAAAGCCAATGATCAAAATAACTGCTTGATCAGAGGTTAGGTTCAAATGCTGAAAAGTTAGCTTGCTAACCAAGATATTATTGATTCACGAAATGTAAAAATAGCTAGAAAATCTGGAAAACTAGAATTACAGAAATTAATATTTTTAGACCACCAGAGGTAAACAAGAGAGCATTAGTAGTCCCTGTGTAAATGACTGACAGATATTCGATGTAATACATTCAGGGCATCATTGGAAGCTGAGAGGCATGCAAAGTAATAACTGTGGTGACCAGGTAAATAACTCTGGCATGGTCGACCATATAATAATAATAGCAGAGCTCATGTGTTTTCTTTGACTAAAAACTAATAGTCTCAATCAAACTCCTTTCTGTTAACAAAAACAAAAAAGCCTGAATAGTGCTCACACATCCTCAGTCACCTAGCTAAATACAAGGTTGTCTTGCTGAAAAATGTTATTTATTTATTTATTTGTTTATTTATTCACCATGTTACTAGCCTTTCTTTTACAGCATACCTAAAGTGGCATTTATAGTACTAGTGGAAATTTGGCCAGGTCATCAAGAAATGTTCCCTATTCTTTTTGATATGTGCCATGGGACCATATACATCCAGCTGAGCTACCACCAACTCAAGCAGAATGGATCTCGGTTTAACATCTCATGTGAAGGATGAGCACCCTCATTTCTGCTAACAAAAACAAAAAAAAAGAAGACTAAATACTCACAAATCCTCAGTCACACAGACAAATACATGACTCTCTCTGATACACCATCTTTTCTGCTAACAAAAACAAAAGAAGAATCCCAAATACTGCTCACATATTTTCAGTCATGCAGCTAAATTCTAATTCCCTCCCCTTTTAAAGATCAAAATAATACATGCAAACCGTCTGTCTGCAGTTAAGCACTCGTATCTGCTTTCCTCCTTTATATTTAATAACTGATTCCATGCCCCCCCAATAATCACAACTTACTCCATCCTCCCCAGATTCTAGCCCCTTCTACATTCTATGAAATGGAGTCTGAGCAACAGCTTACAGTGAAGGAATTCAAAGAATTGGCTGCAGCTATGACCAACCAAGCCTTTGGTTATGCTAAAGAACTGTCAATGTCTCTCTAAAAATGTACTGAACTTCTTCTTCTTCTTCTTCTTCTTTCGGCTGCTCCCGTTAGGGGTCGCCACAGCAGATCAACTGTTTCCATTTCCAAAATGTACTGACCACTATACCTTTTCCCATCCAGCAAACCTAATCACTTAAATTATTCCAGTCCCATTTCCTGCACCAATTCCATCAGCTACAGTCCCTTCCACCATCCTTATTCTTCTCCATGGCAGTCATCCCATGCACCATACTGTTACACGTAATTCATACCACGGATCATACTATTACACTTATTTACATTCATACCACAGATCATACTATTACACTTATTTACATTCATATCACGGATCATACTATTACACTTACAGTCATAACATGGATCATATTATTACACTTCCATTCATACCATGGATCATACTACACTTTCACAAGTGGGGATAGACACCAAAATCCAGACTATAGTCACCCTGGACTGATGCTAACTCCATTTCCTCTGATATCACTACCTCATCATAAACACAACCACAATCTCCCCAGCTATTATCCCTTCACATCAACCTGAGGAGTATCTACAATAAATTCCCCAAACTTCACACCTGGATTACCCAACATTCCCCAGACATACTAGTAATTACTGAAAACTGGCACATTAACTAAGCCATAAATAAAACACCGCAGAAACCAGGGTCTTTATACAGAGCAAAATCATTCCTCACTGATGAAGCCAGAAAATGTGTAGCATCAGCTTACTTGCTTTGTCTTCTGTATGCTTCCCCCATTTTTAGCAATCTGTAAGCCACGTTGCTAGGAAAGCTGGAGTAATGTTATAACAAAACCACCAGATTTGCCACAAACCATCACCACTGGTCATACTACTGCCTAGCAAATGTGGAAGCTAATGGGCTAGAACTACCCTACTGACTATATCACAGTTTGCTACTGTATAAAAAGTCTTGCATAAGCCAGACAACTGTCTAACCATTACAAAAAAATCATAAAAAGCTATTCCCCTGAAAAACAACTAAGATCAAAATACAAATTTGTGCTTGCCATAACAAAATCGTGCAGTTATATAGGGGACTCTCTTTTCTCAAACAACATTTCAGAAATTTAGAACTCCATCTCTGTAACACTAAAACAGAGCAAAATGGAAAAATCCTTCAAAACACAATTAAAGTGTTACTTGAGAAAAAAATGAATCTGCTCCTGCATCTCACTAGGCTGACTGCCATGCTCTTGGGTCCAAATGGAGAGATGATAAGTCACCAATTATTGCTGAAATTGAATTTATCCTCAAGTCTTGGTGAGTACATTCACGAGGTGGACCCTGTTTTTCACAAAATCCCACCAAGACAACACTGATATATAGACTGTATTTATATAGCATATAGCATAGACAGAAGTAGTTAAAAATTAAAAAAGAGAGCTGGGAGCACAAGACCCAGGATAAAAAAGGGCCCAATCCTGGTAGGCACACTGGTGCCAGGACTAGAAAAGATGACAGTGTAGACTGCACAAAATATGGAAACAATCCTACAATGGGGCCAGGCCAGGCCCAGGGGGAGGATGGCCCCCCTGTTGTAGAAGGAAGAAGTAGTCCACAAAAATCACAAAAACTGATAGGCCAAAGAAGAGTAAAGATGATAAAGTGGACAATTGTGCATAAGAACGAAATTATGTATTGTTACCATTATGCAAAAAGTCCAGAATTTCCAGACACAGGATATACAAAATGATTAAGAGAAAAATTAGAGGAAACAAAAATACTTCCACAACAAAATCTGTCAGAAGCTTCAAATGAAAAGTTGTGTTCATTAATACAACAGATTTGTGAAAAACAGTATATAGCTCAAGAAACTTTGTTCTGTTTCGAAAAAGAAGCATCTGAGGAAGTGAGAAAATATAAACAACAAAACCTAGAGATTTGAAAAGTATAAAAAAGAAATATGGACATGGGAAAAAAGAGAGATTTGATATGGTGCAATACTTATGCAAAGGAGAAAGCCAAATTAATCAAAATAAAGAAGGCAACCCCAAAGATATTCGAAGAGAAATACAGGCAAAGTCATCCACATATGAAAAATTTCACAATAAAAAATAATATCACAAAGAGGGAACGTAGAAAAGAAGATTAGTAAAGCAGAAGTTAAAAAATAGAAGTTGAAGTCATGGAGTGTCTGCAAAGTGAAGGATTTGATGTAGAATGTCTAACACAGGTTACATCACAGCATGATGGAACGAGTCCTCAAAGTAAGGAGAAACAGCAAGATCAGAGACATCTAAAGAAGAAATAAAGACATGGGAAAGAAAAAGAGATTTAATATGGTGTAATATTTATGCAAAGGGGAAAGCAAAATTAACTGATACAAAAAGAGCAGCACCACAGATCTTTGAAGAGAAATACAGGCAAAGGAACCTGGACATGGAAAACAATGCAAAAAATAAGGAGCCAAAGAGGAAAAGTAGAAAAGGAAATTAGTAATGGAGAAGTTAAAGAAACAGAAATTGAAGTTAGGGAATACCTGCGAAGTAAAAGATTCAGTGCAGAAAATCTAATTCAGAAAGCACCACAACAGGATAGAGCAATGGATATGGGTAAGGGGAAACCAGTAGAACAGGAAACAATTGGACAGATGTCATTTGAAGATATTTTGGAGCTTTCCACAGGAAACTGGTATAAACATTAAATTGAAGCTAGATAGCAAGGGAAGGAACAGGAAACTGTGGAAACTCTGATGCAGTCAATGCTGCGGCGTGATAGGCCAGTGAGTTCCCATATGACAGAGCAACGGATGGCACAGAATGAAACTGGAGAGAAGCTGCCATAGGAAGATGCTATAGAACTTTCTATAGAATGCCAACAGGAAATGGCAAAGAAGAGATGAGCCCTCAGTTTGGAAGAAAATGAGCTAAGAGAAGAGATAGATATATTAACATCAATGAAAGAAATAGACTGCAGAAAGTCAATAAAACCCCAAAACTCAGAAGTTTGATAAAACAAATGAACACAATAATTAAGACTATCCATAGAGATCCATGCAATATAACAGAAGTAAACAGGATATATTATTGTGCAGCTAAATTAATAACTGATAAAGTTCTACCACAAGAGCACATGGTAGTGAGGGAAGGAAAGCAGAGAAATCAAATACCATCATGGAAGTATGGAATAAAGAAAACTATAAAGCAATTAAGACAAGAAGTGTCACTGTTAGAAGACTATAGACGAGGGAATAGATCAGCAAAAATGCTAAGAAAGATAGATAGACCAGGATCTGTCATGCACTATCACAAATAAAGTAAAAATTCCGACACAGGTGAAAAAAACAGAAGATATGCAGATAAATATAAACAAAAGTACAAAATAAGCAATTTACTGATGACCCAAAAAAGGTTTTATAAAGAATTGGGAAACAAGGTAAAAGGAATTGAAAGACCACCAAGAAAAAAAGAAATAGATACTTTTTGGAGAAGCATCTATGAAGATCATGTGGAACATAACAGAGATGCTAATGGATAGAAGAAGTTAAGGAAAGAATAAGAGGTTTAAAGGTACAGAATATGAAATGGGATGAAGTAACAGCCAGAAAGATTGAAACAAAGTCAAGAATAATTGGAATACCCCAGGCTCAGATACAGTACCTAACATTTGGTTAAAAATATTAACATCTTTGCACAAAGGTTTAGCCATGAGTAAGAACTATTTATCTGCACAACCCGAACAGACACCACCCTGGCTAACAACAGGAAAAACAATACTTCTACTTAAGAGTGAACCTGCAAGCTACCATAAAAATTATAGACCAATAACTTGCCTTCCGACGATGTATAAACTATACACAGGAATTGATGCTGACAGAGTTTATAGTCATTTAGAAGAAAACTCAATTATGGCGGCAGAACAAAAGGGTAATAAAATAAAGTCATATGAAACAAAGGATCATTTGTTGTTAAATAAAGTCACAGTGGAAAACTGTAAACCATATTCATTGATAAAAGAGTGGTTAAAAATGTATAAGATACACCCTACACTGATAAACTACATCACAAAGACAATGAAACAGCGTCAAACCACTTTGCAATTAAGCCATGATAAAGGACAAATTATTATCCCAGGGATACAAATTCAAAGAAGGATATTCCAGGGTGACTCTCTGTCACTGTTGCTGTCTTGCCCTTAACCCATTAAGCTGTTTAATTAACAGCTTAGGCCATGGCTATAATTTGGCTCCTAGAAAACCACAAAGTACAAAGACTTCTCATATTCTCTTTGTTGATGATTTAAAACCATACAGCTCAACAGATTAGGAACTGAAAGCACAACTGTAGGTTATCAAAGCTTTTTCAGATGATATAAGAATGTCATTTGGTCTTGATAAATGTGCAAAAATAACCATTAACCCAGGAAAACTGCACCACCAGGAAAACATCAATTTGGGACACGAATGTGATATAAAAGAACTTGAGCAAGAGGGAGTGTATAAATATTTGGGAATTGATGAAGGATCAACAATAAAACATGAACAAATACGAATAAAACTTAGTAAGGAATATTTTAGAAGACTTTAATTAATCCCGAAAACAGCATTGACATCAAGGAACAAACTCCAAGCTATAAACCAGTATGCTCTTCCTGTCCTAACTTACAGTGTTGGAGAGACTTGACTTAAAACATCTTGGGTAGATTAGATAGGAAAACAAGAAGGATGCTTCATGCTCACCAAATGATTTATAAAAAAAAAGATTATATATTCCTTGTTCCAAAGGAGGGATGGCCTTCTTTGAAATTGATTACATGTATAGATCTGCAATTGTGGGACTCCACACATATCTGCTGACCTCACAGGACCCAAACATAGTGAATGTTTTGAAACATGAGGAACATAAATCTAAGATGACTTCTCTGTTTAATCTAGCAAAAGCATATTGGCATCAAGCAGGAATGTAAATCAAACCAGAAGTAGATAAAAAGCAGGCAGCAAATGAATGTGCCAAAAAATGAAAGAATATAAGGTAAAGGACCAGATGAAAAGGCAAGAAATATGGAAAATGCATAAATATAGTTGCAAGTATAGAAAACTGCTGGAAAAACCTCATGTTGATCAGGAACAAATGCAGGAATGTTTAAGGACAGGCAAATTCAAACCAAGAGATGAAAGGTTAATATTGGTTGGCCCAAGATAGTGGGCTGCATACATGCTGATTTACAAAGTCTATTGAACATGTGGGAGAAACAGACAAATGTAGGTTTTGTAAAACCTAATTGGAAACAATTGTGTAGCTCAGAGTGCAAAGTGTGTGTGTGCTTGTATCTTTAAGAAGCATGCAAGGCTGTACATGTACATATATAACCCGCACATGTGCGCAACCTTAGTGACATTTTGCAGAAGCAGTTAAGGAGTAAGCATGCATGATCATAGTCATTAATTGTATATAAATTACTTAAGTTAGAGTCAATAGTCAATAGTAGTAATGTGCTTGTATGTAATAAAGCTGCTTAAACAGAACCCACTAAGATTCATTTATTCGTGTCCCAATAGTAAAGCGACATGGTGTCAAAAGTGAAATGGAGTAGAAAAGAATATTCCAAGCCATGAGATATAAAGATGACAGCAAAGGTAAAACCGAGAGAAAGTACACAAACATAGCCAGAAAAAAACAGAGGTAATGAGAAATAACACAAACTGTTTACTTGATGCAAAAGAAAATAAAGGGGTGTTACAAGGTCACAGATCACATTATCAGGCAAACGGAAAGCAGGAAAAGTTTGTTAACTAAAGAAAGTGTTTAAGATAAAAGTATTCAATTAAACTATTAACTACAAAGCAAAACAAGTGTGTTTGAGGGAAAGTAGGTCATGTTTAGAGTAAAATGAGCACAAGAAAAGTGTATTGGATGTAAAAAAGGGCTTAAACAAGCAAAACAATTACTATAAGAAAATAAAGGGCACATTAAGCGAAATAAAGCAAAGCGACTGCATGTGTTTTATAAAAGTGCTGTATTTGGGCATAACTATAGCTTCGTATTTTATCAAGGGCATAATTAAAGTTATTTGAAGTATCTCAGAGTGTGTAAAAGTGCTTACAGTGTATGCTTACTACTGAGAATGTATTTCAAAGAATTTGTTGTTTGCAAAGTGCAACTGCTTCGTGTAATCCAGTCAAAGTACAGCTATTTCAAAAATGTTTATTGTGCTGGGTGTGTCTATTCGCAATGAACTGCCATTACTGAGTGCTTCTTGCACTGTAAAGAGTTGCCTAGTAAGGTACTGCCATTTTTGGACATTTCAGTGTGCTGTATGCAGTTATTTGCATTATGCAGTTACTTGGTATGTTTCTTACACTAATAAGATGTGTTTTCTTACAAACGACAGCATTACAAGAGTATTACCGTGCTCTGAATTACTCAGTCGCATTGTAAAGTTCTCAAATGTTTCTTAAAGTGATGACTTTAGTAAGTGAAGGTGAATGACTGTAGCATTCCTCTCTTCATTTATAAAATTCCAAGAAGTACAGTAGATGATGATAAATGACTTTAGAATATTCGCTTTTACTGATAAAATTCCGAAAGTATTGAAAAGCCCGAGTGGTTATTTCGCAAAATTCAGTAAAAGTATTGAAAAGCCTGAGAAGTTTATTCGGAAAAGTCCAACAAAAGGTACAAGTTCAGAGTACAAGGGCAACGAACAGTTACTGGTATTAATTCTGGCATATGTGCATGTGTGTATAGTTATGCTTATTTGCAAACCCCTTCACTGGCATGTGTTAATATGGCAGACGGATTTCAAAAACTCCTACCACTTGTATTTGATCAGAATATTGCAGTGAATTGGAGAATATCTGAGCAAGAGTATGATATTTTCATACAAGCAGCTAATGCGGATAGAGATGCACACACAAGGGCATTCATTTTGCTAAACCTACCTGGGTCAGAGGGCATAGAAAGAGAGCGTTCATTTGTGTATGTGCCAGCAGTATATGAAGGAGAAGGTGCAGACCGGCATATTGTTGTACAAGCTGAATCAACAGAAGACCCTGAGTGTTTGAAGCTCAAGTTCAGAGAAATGTGTAACCCCTAGATGAATAGAGAGGCACTTGTTTTACACAAGAGATTAAAAGCCAAGGGAGATATTTGCAGCTTAATTAACTGACTTGAGAACCAGAGCTAAAATGAGTTGGTTTGGTGATCTAAAAGATGAGCTGATAAAGGACAGGCTTGAATGTGGTATTACAAGTGCTGCTGTGAGAAAGATTTTACTTCATGAAAGTGGTTTAATGTTGAGCAAAGCCATAGAGATTTGTCAGATCCATGAGGTGACAGAAAAACTCACAAGTATGCTTGCAAGTGACAACAACATGGTTTCAGTTGGTTCCAGACCACATGTAGATAGTATGCAACAGGTGGCAAACAAGAGCAGGCCTAAACACATGGCAGCTACAGGATTTCCAAAGACGGTGCGCAGTTTTCCTGAAAGTTCCAAGAAAGGTGTAAGCTCCAACACCAGCTCAGTGCAACACAGGCAAGTTTCAGCAAAACCCAAATTTAGCTTTATTGTCAACTGTCGCAATTGTGGTGCAAATCATGAGTCTAAAAGAGAGAAGTGCTTAGCATATGGGCAGCAATGTCACAAGTGTAAAAAATGGAATCATTTCCAAAAGTTTTGCAGGTCAAGTAAGCCTCACACAGTTGTAAAGAAAAGTTACACAAAAAAGCAAGTTGATCAAATAGAGTCAAAACAGTCAGTTTTCTATATAGATGGTGTATCAGTGCTTGGTGAAAGAGTTGATGCAGTAAACATATTAACAAGAAGTGAAATATTTTGTACTGTCTGGATTAATGGAAAATCCACAGAGCTCAAAGTAGACACTAGCTCAAAGTGTAATGTTATATCAGCAGACACATTTGCAAGAGTGAGAACTAACTCAATGTAACCAGTAGTGAGACACTTGTTGCTTATGGAGGTGAAGAAATTCAAACCAAAGGTTCAGTGATACTTTCATGTTATTTGGCTGAGAGCTGTTACAACTTGTTATAGTCTAAAGAACAGTGCAATCTTTACTGGGTCTCAAAAATAGTTTAAGAATTAATCTGCTTTTCTTTTTGCCAAGGAACTTCATCATGGAAGTGCAGTTTCAAGTTCCAGTTTTTCAGAAGCCATTTTCTCAGTGTATGCTGATGTTTTTGATGAGAAATTAGGCAAACTTCCAGTTGTGTATTCCATGAAATTAGACCCAGAAATCACTCCAGTAGTCAGACTAGCAAGAACAGTTCCAATAGTGATGCAAGATAAAGTTAAAACTCAGTTGGATAAAATGGTGCAGCAAGGTGTGATTTGTCCAGTCACAGAACCAAGGAATGGATGTCGTCCATGGTAGCCTATCACAAAAAAAGGATCAGATGAAATCAGACTATGCATTGACCCAAGAGATGTGAACAAACCATTAAAAATACCATATCATCCAATTTGCACAGTCGAAGAGGTTGCATCTCTAATACCGAATGCCACTGTATTTTCTGTTTTGGATGCAAAGAGTTCATTTTGGCAAGGGATGCTGGATCACAAATCCTCATTTCTAACTATTTTTGGTACTCTGTTTGGCAGTTACAGATTCCTAAGGATGCCATTTGGAATAAATTCTGCAAGGAAAGTTTTTCAGCGTGCAATGGAGCAAATTTTTTCAGGTTATCCAAGTGCCATAATAGTAGACGATCTGTTGGTTGGAGGCAATGGTGAAGCAGAGCATGACAGAAACCTAAAGAAAGTTCTAGACAGAGCATGTGAAGTGAACCTAAAGCTCAATCCTCTGACATGCAAATTCAGACTTCCAGAAGTTACATACATTGGTCATTTGTTTACAAGTACAGGCTTAAGACACACACTTAATCAAGCAAGCAGCTATTCTAAAGATGTGAGTGCCAGATAATGTACAAAGTTTGCAGCATTTTCTGGGCATTGTTAACTATTTAGACAAATTTATAACAGAGTTCTTTGAGTTGACAGCATCTTTAACAGAGCTCACATGCAAAAATGTCACATGGTCATTGTTAGAACATTATCAAAAGGCTTTTGAAGACCTTAAGCAGAAAATTGACACCCCCCATGTTAAGATACTATGATGTGAACAAACCAGTCATTCTTTCTTGTGATGCTTCATAATTTGGTTTAGGTGCAATTATACTTCAAGAGGGCAAACCAGTAGCCTATGCATCTAGAACACTAATGCAAACTGAGATGCAATATGCTCAAATTGAGAAAAAAATGTTGGCAATAGTATTTGCATGCTCCAAGTTTCATGATTATATTTATGGTCAAGCTATTCAAATTGAAACAGATCATCAACCTTTAGTTACTATTCTAAAGAACCTTATGCATCTCACTCCAGCAAGATTACAAAGAATGATGCTCAACTTGCAAAAGTACAATTTCAAATTGGTCTACACTAAAGGTAAATTGGTTTATTTTGCTGATACGTTATCCAGATCACCTAGACTTAAAACAGAACAGCTTAATGCAGAGACTTTTGACTTTGATGTGATGTCAGTGCATAAGTTTTCCACCACTAGACTTGATGAGTTAAGAGGTCATACTCAGACTGAACCACTTTCACGACGCTCAATCATTATACTAATATAGGATTGCCGTAAAAGTAATCTAGTGTATCACCTGAGGTGCAGGCTTATTTTCCCTACAGAGATGAATTGTTGATGGAGGATGGTATTATTTTCAAAGGTCCTAACATTGTTGTTCCTGTTTCCTTACAACAAGAATGCATCCAGATTTTACATTGTTGTTACCCAGGAACTACATCTAGTAAGAGAAGAGCATGAGAATTAGTATTTTGGCCTTCATTATTGAAAGACTACATTTATAGAGTTCTTTCTACTTGCTCAGTATGCTCTAGTACCAGATCACATTTGCAAAGAGAACCGATTCAGCAAAGTCCAATTCCTGAACTACCTTGGTCTACTGTAGCAATTGATATCTTTGAGAGGAATCAACACTACTTAGTTTTGGTAGACTCTTATTCAAATTAGTTTGAAATTGATCTACTACCAAACATAACCTCAACAGCTGTTATTACTAAGTTGAAACATCATTTTTCAGTTCAAGGTAGTTCACACAAACTTTTTACTGACAATAGTACTTAATTTACTAGCCAATTGTTTCAGAAATTTGCAAGAGAATGGGACTTTGTACATGTTACTAGCAGTCCAGAATATCCTCAATCCAATGGTCCAGCTGAAAGAGCAGTATAGAGTGCAAAGCAATTACTTGAAAGGTCAAAGTGTGACAATACAGATATATTCTTGAATTTGCTTAATCTCAGAAACATACCTTTTGATGATATTCTTGGCTTACCTGTTCAAAGGTTACTTTCCAGGCAAACTAGAACTACTCTACCCATTTCTTTCAGTTTGTTGCAGCCTAAATTGAAGAACACAAAATCTATCAAGGCTCAATTGCTTAAGAAGCATAATATCCACAAATCTAGTTAAGACTGATTGAGCAAACTACTTTGTCCATTGAGGGAAGGACAGACAGTACGATTCAGACAGCAAAAGGTTTTGATCGAATAGGACAGATTACAAGCATTTGTGCTGAGCCGAGATCTTACTTGGTAAATTCTGAAGGAATGGAGTATAGCAGGAATCACAGACATCTTCTTCTTGTACCAGAACCATCATCGTTGCAATCACAACATTGTATCTGTGATGCAAACTCTCAATCCAAGAACGAGCCAGACATTATTTCCAGACCAGAATGTGTTCAAAAGTCTGATTCTGTTGCAGAAAGTGATTTGAACATTTCACAGGTCAGCCATTTTTCAGAAACTGTCCCAGTTGCTAAATCAAATTCCCAATTTTATGTTCACATGAAATGGACAAATATCTAAACTAAGTGTGAAATATGCAGCAACATGGACTTGATTATGCATAGCTTATGTTATGTCTATGGATCAACTGTGATTTCTGCATGCTAAACAGTCTCATAACAATTGTATGGCCTATTTCTCAAAGAGGGAGGATGTAGATCAGACTGTAGTGTGTGTGCTTGTATCTTTAAAAAAGCATGCGAGGCGGAATGTGCAACTATATAACCTGCACACATGCACAACCTTAGTGCCATTTTGTAGAAGCAGTTAAGGAGTAAGCATGCATGATCATAGTCATTAATTGCACACAAGTTACTTAAGTTAGAGTCAATAGTCAACAATGGTAATGTGTTTGCATGTAATAAAGTTGCTTAAACAGAACCTATGAAGATTCGTTTATTCGTGTCCCAGCATGAAAGCAACAAGTCGTATACCTCATTGCTGGTTGTGGCATACTAATGGCAGAAGGACAGTATACTGAAAGGCATAATAATGTGGCAAGATTGTTGCACTGGGGATTGCGCAAACATTATGGTACTGAAGTGGCTGAAAAACACTGGAAACATGAGCCACAAAGCATCATAGAAAATGATGAAGTTTATATCACATGGGATCACCCATTACCAACAGTTCAAAAGCTAGATGCTAGAATACTGGATATACTGATCCATGAAAAGAGGACAAAAGCAGCATCGATCATTGAAATTGCCATACCAAGTGACTACAGAGTGTTGCGTACAGAGAGACTCAAAGTCATAAAATATCAGGATCTGCAGGCAGACACGAGAGCGCTGTGAAGAAAGATTCCCAGACAGTTCCAATAGTAGTAGGAGCAACGGGTCTTATAAAAAAGAATCTACAATAGTATTTAGATATGTTACCAATCCATGTAACCCCGTACGAATTGCAGAAGGAGTCATTATTAGGCACATTGTGGCTGCTGCGAAGAACACTTTTGGCTGACATCAAAGATTGAAACAATACCAATTTCATGAACTTTAATCATACTTTGACTTAGGAATGGGGTCCATTCCCATCATGATATTAGAAACCCAAAAGACTTAGAGAAATTAAAAAAAAATTGAAGCCATAATACCAGTATATTTAATCTCTTTTCATAGGATCATAAGATCATAGGAAGTTACTAGGCTAATGGCTCTATGGCCCTTACAAGCTTAGCCAAGTTCTACCCTTGTTTCCATGCTTAGCACCTAATGACCATGTCCAAGAGGGATATAGGTGGAACCCCCAGGGTGGATTTACAGTTACACATCCAACTGTCCAGATTGCGTTTGAAGAGGGTCAATGAGGTGCTCTGTTTGACATGAAGTGAGAGTCTGTTCCAAAGGTGTGGTAACCTCTGGGAGATAAATCTGTCCCTACAGCAGGTTCTATTAATGTCATATACCAGGTTAAGGTCTTTAGAGTGAGTAACCCTTGTACCATTTGACTTGCAGATATGCAGCATTTCCAATAAAGCAGGGTCAGAGATTGCCTTATATGCAAGGCAGAAATCACCTCTGAGTAGTCTGTATGAAACAGAATAAAGTGACAGTGAGTTCAGACGATCTGCATAGGACAGGTGCTGAAGACCTTGAATTTTTCTTGTGAGGGACCTTTATGGTTTCTCCAATTCCTGCAGGTGCCTGGAAAGGTAGGTTCATAGGTTCATAGGTATGTACTAGGCTATCTGCCTGAAGGCATTTATAAGCCTAGCCGGAATGTGTTGGCTTTTGCCGCCCCCTTAGATTAGTTCCCTGTGCCTCTGTCCAGCAGAGCCATTGAAGTGATCCCCGGGGTAAACTTTCTGTTTCCCATCCACTCGTCAAGGTTTCTCTTGAAGAGTGCTAGCGAGGAGCTCTGCCTAATGTATATTGAAATCTTGTTCCAGAGCATGGGAAGTCTTTGTGACAGGAATCTATCCCTCCAGCACATCCTATTTATTGTTGTGGTGAGGTTTAGATCCCTAGAGCATGTGGCTCGAGGAGATAGGGTTTTCTTTAGGTGGAGCATGTCCATCAGTTCTGGGTTGGACATGGCCTTGTATGTCAGGCAGAGATCACCTCTGAGTAGGTGGCATGCAACCAAGTACAACTGGAGTTTCTTCGATCGAGCTGCATAGGGCATCTGCTTAAGGCCAGTGATTCTCTTGGTGAGAAACTTCTGTGGTCTTTCCAGTTGTTGCAGGTGTCTTGTAAGGTACATCCCAAATGGGGCATTGTACTCTATGATAGGTCTGATGAGTGATGCGTAGAGAGGCCCCAATGACCTCTTTTGATCTGGATGCAAACCCTTTTGTGATTAGGTGGGCCACATAGAAGGATTTTCTAACCACTTTGGCAATGTGATTATCAAAGGAGAGGTTACTATCTACTTGGGTCCCCAGATACCTTATTACATCTTCCGTATTTAGGGGGCTACCACCTATGTGGTAGTTTGTGGGTACTTTGTTTTTTCCAAAGGGGATGACTATGCACTTTTTGGCATTTAGCTTGAGACCATGGTTTTGACACCAGGTATCTGTCTCAGTGAGACCCTTTTGGAGGATGTCTGTGTCAGCCGGAGAGTCAATTATAGCCCCGAGTTTGCAGTCATCTGCGAACTTGGTGAGCCATAGTCCTCCTGTGTTTGCCTGTATCTCTGAGAAGTATATGCTGAACACGAGGGGTCCTAGGACTGAGCCCTGGGGAACACCACTTGTAACAGGTTTAGAGTCAGACCTTGCTCCTGCAACTCTTACCATGTGGGTTCTGTCCATGAGCCAGTTGGCAACCCATCTCGTGACATAGGGGTTTATGTTCAGGCTGGTGAACTTGTCTATAATACCTGAGTGGGGAATAGTGTAGAAGGCCTTTGTGAGGTCTAGGTAGGCTGTGTGGACCACCTTTCCCTCATCTATAGCCTTGGTAACTGTCTCAAAGAAGTCCACTAGGTTTAGGAGGCATGATCTGCACTTAACAAAGCTAAACTGGGTTGGGTCCAGTGTTTGGAGGCTTCCAATGTCTCTGTTAATGAGATCCATGATGATGCGCTCCATAGCTTTGCAGACCAAGCTAGTCAGGCTTATAGGGTGATAGTTCCCGGGGTCCGTTGTGGCTTCACCTTTGTGGAGCGGAATAATCATTGCTGTGCGCCACTCTGTGGGCACATAGCCTGTGGAGAGGCTGAGTTTAAACAGTGTGTTTAAGTGAGGGGTTAGTTCATCTTTGAGCTCATGTAGGACGCAGCCTGGGACACCGTCCGGTCCCATTGATGCTGTGTTTTTTGCTTTGGAAAGGGCTGTTTTAACCTGAGTGTCTGTGATTTCAGGGGCACTACATTCTTCTGGTATAGTTATGGGCCCTTTTGGGGGTGAGAGGGGGGCGAAGTTTGCACTGAACCTGTCTGCCAGGGTGTTGGCTATATCAGTCGGTTCAGTGTATTTTGTGCCATTCTGCACTAACTCCAAGCAGATCTGAGAATTGCCACTTAGATTCTTGACATAGCTAAAGAATGCCTTGTGGTTATCTTTGGAGTCCATGGCAATTTTTCTTTCGAAGCTAGCCTTGGATGATTTTATGAGGGAACATAGTTTTTTGCTGATACTGATCAGGGATGTCTTCCCTTCTTGGGATTTTACTCTTTTCTGTACTAGTTTCCTCCTTCTATTGTATAGCTTGTTTATGGCAGAAGTCCACCAGACTGGTTTCCTTTTCTTGGAGGAGTGAGTCTTGGTTTTGTTTGGGATAGCACGATCCATGCATTGTTGTAGGTGCCTGTAGAGTGCAGTAGTAAAGGATTTTGCAGCTTGGACAGCGTTATCCTTTAGCATGGGGGCTTTGAAACTTCCCACCTCAGTCTTAAGTAACGTGAAGTTTACTTTTGAAAAGTTTTTCATGGTGGTTTCTTTGACCAGGGGTTGTGGTGGAATGTGGATATCCAGAGTGATTAGTTTATGGTCAGATCTAACCAGCGAGGGGTTGTTCTCCGGTGTGGATCACCGGTCGCCCATGTTGGTGATGACCAGGTCCAATATGTTGTCACCTCTGGTGAGGTTGTTAACCAGTTGATCCAGGGCATTTGAGTTTATAAATTCTAGGAAATGTTGGGCCAGGGAGTTCATACTTGAGTAGTTCTCCCAGTTAATGTTTGGATAATTGAAATCACCCAATATTAGGGTGTTTGGTAGGACCTTTATGTTTCCCACTGTTTCCAGGAATGCGGAGTGAGGGTTCTGGGACATGGTGGGTGATCTGTAGCAAGCTATAATTTGAATAGCAGTTTTGCCTATTGTTAGTTGCACATGGATGATCTCTGAAGCATCGTGTTGTGCCACTAACCTGGAGGTGTGGGTATCCTTGATGAATATGGATACTCCCTTGCCTTTTGTATTTCAGTCCGGGTTTTGTGGCCAAAATGTATGGTATGAGTTGTAGCCTGGTAGTGCTGGGGTGCTCTCTGGAGCCTTAAATCAGGTTTCTGTTACTGCACATATATCGATTTTCTCCATACTGAGGAGTGTCTCAAGTGCGTGCATTTTGAGGTTTAGACGTCTGGCATTGAGTAGCATTACCCTCAGTTTTTTGTTACTTGTGCTATTTACGGCATGGGTTTGACTTTTGAGCCTTGCCTAAAAAAAGGCACTATGTGGGTGGCAAGAGCCTTGGCCAGTATTCGAAAGCCTAAGGGTGACAGGTGCAAGCTGTCTCTAGCAAAGCAGCGTGGCTTGTCGAGCATGTTCATCCCAGGCTGACAGACACTGGGTCCCCTTTGAATGACACCAGAAGCTTAGCCAATTGTTGAAATTGATAATTTTTTCTTTATACCATGGTATCATTCTTGGTGAGGGCAGGATGCTACTCAGGGTCAGGGTCATACCAGCCTGGGCTACGTGATCAGAGAGCTCCTCCATATCTCTTTTCATGTAGTCCAGGGAGGTAAGGCTCAGGTCATTCACACCAACATGGACAATGACAGAGTCATATTTGTACTTGTTCTGGAGTGACCTGAGTGCTTGTGTTATGTGGCGGATCCTGGCACCCAACAGGCAACTAACAGTAACCTTCTCCTTGTTCAGCCTAGTGAGTGAGACGTCAGTATGCCTGACTATAGAGTCACCTATTACTAGTGTGTCGGGTATGTTATTTTGCCTTAAGGGCTGTGATTGTGTGGCACACTGGTTTTGTGAAGTATGTGTTTCATGGTTTGTGTTGGGGGGTGGAGATTGCTTGGATGTCTGCTTTGGAGGTCTCTGTTGCTTTTGCAGATTTTTATTTAGAGCCTCCGAGTATGTTTTTTTGTATTTATGTGTGTTTTTTTCCAGTGCTGGTTTCATAGATCTATGTGAGACTGGTGGTGTGATGCAAGTAATTCCTTTCTCCTCTTGACTGCCTGGTCCAGTCTTGGGTTGAGAGAGCTTAGCCTCCAGTTTGGCTGTATAATTGCATCTCTCGCATGTTTTAGTGTTTGGTGGAAGGAAGAGAGGGTTGTCTGTGTACATGAGGCAATTGTAACATTGCCTCAGAATGCCCAGATTCACCAGTTGGACTGGAGAGTACACCTGCAACTGCCCTTTGGACATGCCTGGATCGGTACAGTGAACTGTTTTACTGTTTGGCTGGTAAGGTCGCATAGAGAGCTTTGTCCTTCTCTACAGTATGGGGGATCTATTGCTAAGGTTTATTAGTGCTTGCTATGGGTTTTGGGCAAGTGCAGGGATGAGAAGTGAATGATTTGAGTGCTTAAGTTGAAAGTTTGTCTAGTTCCAAGGGAAAAATTGAACAGTAGACTTTGTGGAGCCGGGAATAGTTATACTCTAGCTAACTGGCGCTGCCCGGCGTGCAAAACCACACAAATGCGGGTTTTATAGCAGGGGAATGAAAGAGATAAAAATTAGCCCAAAATGCCCAATAAATTACTAATTACTGGGCTGAAACCACTCCTCCAGGGACAGATAGGCTGCTCAAAGCTCCCTCTCTCACAGTGAACAGAGAAACTTCCTTCTATCCAAGTAAGGTATGAGCAAACACAGAAACTTGTAACACAGCCCTGAATTCAGCACTAACCTGAAAACTGGACTAAACTAGCTTAGAAAGGTGGGAAAACAAGTATATTTTTTTTGTTTTTTTTTCAGAAATTAAAGCAGATACAATCAAAAAATTGTACATACCAAAAGGTCCACTGTACTCAATTATTGGCCTGATGAGCGAAGAATACAGGGAGATTATAACTTCTTTTTTTTCCTGGAGGCAATGTCCTTAGTTATGAGAGGAGTGATATAGAATGCCCTTCTTACCACTGTGGAGACATGGTGATCAAAGGTAAGATTGCTGTAAATCTGTGTGCCCAGCTATCTCAGCAGTGGGTTCAAACTTGCAGTGTTACTACTTATGTGGTAGTTAGCAGGAACATCGCTCTTACCAAAAGGGATGATAATACATTTTTTTGCATTGAGTTTAAGGCCATGACTTTGACACCAATCATTTGCTTGGGTAAGACCCTCTAGCAGGATGTTCAGGATCGGAATCAGAAACAGAATCACATTTATTTTGACATTATTTGGAGATTCTATGACTGCTCCCAGTTTGCAGTCATCAGCAAACTTTGTCAGCGACAGACCTTTAATTTTTGCTTGTACTTAAGAGAAATAGATTCCAAACAGTAGAGGTCCCAGGACTGATCCCTGTGGAACACCACTGGTTACAGGTCTGCTGTTGGAGGTGGATTCCCCTATTTTGACTATATGTGTTCTATCAGTGAGCCAGTTAGTAACCCATCTAATGATATAAGGGTTATTACCTAGCTGGATCAGTTTGTCAATGATGCCTGACTGGGGGATAGTGTCAAATGCCTTGGCTAAGTCTAGGTAGGCTGTATGCACAGATTTCCCCTCATCCAGGGCCTTGGTGACTGTCTCAAAGAAGTCCACCAGGTTTAACAGGCATGATTGCCCTTTGACAAATCCAAACTGAGTAGGGTCAAGTGATTGGAGATTACCTATATCTTTGTTGATAAGGTGCATGATAATTCACTCCATGGCCTTACAGATAAGGCTAGAAAGGCTAATAAGTCTATAGTTCCCAGGTTCAGTGGAAGCACCACCTTTGTGCAAGGGAATAACAGTGGCCATTTTCCATTCAGCTGGGATGAAGTCAATGCTTAGACTATGATTGAAAAGAGTACCCAGTGGTGTTGCTAATTCTTGTTTGAGTCCATGTAAGATGCAGCCTGGGATTTTTTTAGGTCCCATAGATGCTGTGTTTATGGCCTCAGAGAGGGCCTTTATGACCTGCTCTTTAGAGATACAAGGTAGTGGACAGATGGTAGGGATGTCATGGGGGGGGGGGGGGGTGAGTCAGGGGAGTGAATTTTTCACAGAACCTGTCAGCCAACAGGTTAGCTATGTCTGCAGGCTCAGTATATGTGGTATCATTAACTACCAGTTTGGCACAAATCTGGGCCTTTCCTTTTAGGTTATGGATGTAACTAAGGAACGCCTTGTGGTTGTCCTTAGTTGAGGAAGCTAATTTGGATTCGTAGTTTGCTTTGGAGGACTTCACAAAAAGTCTTATTTGCTTGTTTAAGCCGAGGAGGGAGTGTTTCCAGTTTAAGGTCACTCCCTCTTACTCTTAGATAGCAATTTCTTCCTCTTGTTATAAAGCCTGTTAAAGGCAGTTGCATACCAGGCAGGCTTGCTTGAGAACAAATCCTGTCTACTTCTTTCCTCACTTCTGATTTCTCACTATTTTACCTACTCTCACTCAACTCAGCTGCGTCTTTCTTACTATATACTATTTTCCTCTTAGAAATAATTTTTACTACACCAAGGATGTATTTTATTTATTTTATGCATGTATTTATTTAACATTTTTTAATGAGGAAAGTCCAAATAGGACATAGCCTATTTTCAGTGGAGGCCTGGGGAGAAATGTTCCAGATGCATGTCTTTGGAATATGGATTACTGTACAGTATATAATCAAAACCAAACACCATGGTGTCAAAACAAACCATCCACAAAAAAAAAAGTTACAGGGAATGCTGAGGTATCTTCCTCTTACTCAACAATCAGATTAAGTGCTTTTGTCTGTAGAATTACTAGGACTTTATCAGAACAAAAACATAAAAGTCAGGAACTTCCTTATATACTATTAGCCATCACCTGCCACTTAATCAACATTCCCATCAGCCAATATTACAGTGAAATAAATATGTAACATCTTTTGCTCCAAGAAAATGAAATCATACTCAGATACAACATAACAAAATTCCCTTTCCTTTTACACATCATAAGAATGCAATTTTAAATGACAAGAAATAGGAATGTGTTTATATATTGCCTAAGTTTATTTGGCATAATTTGTTATACATAATCTTATACAGTATATAATACTTCAATTTTTGTTTAAACTTTCATGATTGTTTTAATGATTGTACAATATATGGAGCTTTTCTCCCTGGGCCTCTACTGAAAAAGGGTTCACTTTAAATCCAGTCACACTATCCCAGTAAAGAAAGATAAAATAAATAAAGAAAATAAATAACATTCTCAGTTTTATTGATGATCACTGCACATTATAATTTTCATGTATCAAAGTTCTGTAGATGGGGAGCTTTACATTCTGTGAGATACAATTACTGTAGTGTTTATATAATGTTTTTTTCAGTTCCTGAAGAGTAGTGTCATAATGCCAATGGGCAGTGTTGCATCACAGCAAGTTCTTCTCCTGTTCAGTTCCTGGTTGGGCTACTTTTTGTGCTGGGTCTGCATGTCCTCACTGTGTTTGCATGGGTTTTCTCCAGGTGCTGTGGTTTCTTCTCATATTCTAAAGACATGGAGTAGCCGTACTAGAGTCTGTAAATTGTGTGTGTATATGTGATATATGGAAGAAAAAACTGTCAACTTGCTTCTGTTCTTCCCCACTTTGCCTTGAAAACTACACAGATAACAGGAGCTGTCTGCGGAATCACTGTAACAGTCAGATGTAACTTGAAAGAGTGAGCGAGCTATGTGTGGTTTTGCAGAATCTCCATCTTTGGTAGTCTGATATTTGGTCAGCTGGACTAAAACCAGCTCCTATTTTGTTACTCTCTATCTTGTTAAATACTTGAGAAAGGACCATAAGAATCCCTAGAAGTAATGGGTCTATACTATTTGAATGAAAGTTCAAAATATCGATCGCTGTAAACAGCGAAAATGCCAGACATCGAATCCTGTATTGTGGGGGGTTGCAGCCCCCCCCACACCCCCCGCTAATTATATATGCCAACTCTGAGATTGTACTACAGTGAGGAAATGGCAAATTTCCCAATCTTCACTGTACCTCGATCTCACAAAACACACATCGATGTCCGGCATTTTCTCTGTTTACAGCGATCGATATTTTGAATTTTCATTCAAATAATATAGACCCAGCAAATGACTCATCATGTCACATATTCTGTACATTTTCTGGTGAAAGAGGCTGTTGAGAGAAAATAATTTGCTTTACTCATGGAAATGCTGATGGCAATGAGAAAATATAAATAGTTTGATGGGCTGCTGGAGCTGTTGGGATCCTCAGCATTAGTTTGATACTTGAACTGATGGCAGGGTTAGAGCAGAAATGGTGTGAGGTGGAGGGATCAGGAGCCATTCACATACTTATTCAGATAAAAGGAGTCACTGCTTACCACTAAAACAACTCTGCATGCTTTCAGCAATAAGCACCAACAAGAGAGCATTATAGAAATATAAACAACGAAGATGCCAAACAAGACTCCAGAGGGCCTTTGCATTAACTCTGTACAGACAAGTGGACTATATTTACAAGTTCATAAATTAGTAGTAGGCTAACTGCCTTTGGTGCCCGTTTTAAGCCTAGCCAATTACCCTGTCTGAGAATCAAACCCTGCACCTAGTTTGTAAGGTAAACACCTTAATCATTATGCCAACCACCCACCCAGCAAGTTCATTAAGTGAGGTAAAACAAGATGCACTGTTACAAAGTTGTATACATCAATTCCTGTCTGAAGCGGCATGGAAAGAGAGGTCATGAAACAGTTCTGCCTTTAGATGAGACATTAAACCAAAGTAAGCCAGGTATTTATGATAATGAGCTGCTGGGGGCTTATTTGGATGCTAACTATCCAAGAGAACTTATCAAAAAAAAGATTCACCAGTGTTTTATCTTAGTAGGAGTAACACATCAGGTCTACCTCAAACGTATGCTGCAACCCTAGTGGGACTAGCCTGTCCAATATACATAATTAAATAAATGAATAAAAAAACAATAAATACATTTACAAAGCAACATTCTGAGCTGCAAACAAGTAGTATCAGCAGAGGATAAAAAGTATAAAACCGTTTCAGAGGAAGGTTAACAGATGGGAGAGTATCAGCTTGGAAACATCGCCTGCAAGAAATAAAACATTTAACAAGGACAGCTCAGACAGTAAGTGGACACACTAGAAAACTGAGGGCACTAATGAAGAAGGAATCAGGATTCCTATATCCCAAAGAAAATTAAAATACATTGGAGGCAGAAATAATTGCATCTAAAGAACTGGTCATCTGGGGACCAGATGGAATTATGGGTAAGGAAGGATTCAGAGCCTTGGATCCTAGCTTCTGAAAAAACACAAAGATCAGATCTGGTCAGATCATATAACATAATTGTTAAATTGGATGAAAAAGACATCAGATCAGGTATTTTCAAAATGAAACAAACTAATTGTTTGTGTCATACAACTTTACTTGTTACATACAAAACATGGTTAATAGATAATGTTGTATCAGTCAGTATGCAAGAAAAAATATGATGCTTAATAGAGTGTACAACTGTAATTAATACTTCCTTATTAAAATGCCAGTAAAGCATTACATTTAAAAATAGAAGATTTTTATGGGACAGAGACTATAGTCTTAAACCAATGCACAAGCTTCAGACTGTTAAAACTGTTTGCAGGTGTGATGCGCTTCTATAGAAGTTAACAATAAGAAGACAAATCTCTGCAACACATTTTTACATTGTCTCCACCTTTCCTTGTTAAAAACTGTTCTAATTTCAATACCTTAAAATCAAATTTCTCACTGATACACAATTATTTCTCATTTTTTTCTTCCTGAACATTTCTTGTTTAAGCCCTGAAATACTATGCTATAATGTACTATATGATACTGCATATCTCAGTATATCACATTTTATGAATGCATACTTTTCTTGTAAAAACTGACATTGAAATTAGGCTGCATTTTACAGGCACTTGCCCAATATGCTTTAAAAAGTGATACTTAACCCTGTCAGGGATCTAAGTTTTCAGATGATATATGCAGTTTAGCTAACATTACATTAATTAAGCAAAATGCTTGTTATGACATTTGGGAAGCAAAATCTCTCTTTTTAAGGACAGCTGCAGAACTAATGAAATGTCTTTATATTAAAAATGGCATAAACTGTCTAGAAGGGTAAAAGTGTGTGCAGAATGTCTGGCTGAATGCCACCACATCATAATGGAACCGCCGTCTTTCAATTATCACATGATTCTGACACCATAATATGTAGAATCTGCCAGCAATTATCCAGTCCTTCTCTGAAATTAAATGTTTGTGTCAGTTTGTTACACTTTCTTCTAATGTGTTGAGTACATGTTTCTAGGGCCATGCACAATGTAAATGTTCTGCTTTACCACAGGGAAATGCTAAATGGAGATTAAATACAAAAAAGGCAGTATTATGCACATCAGAGCAAGAAATCAGCTTTTAAAAGCTTTTGTTAGTTTTTCTGACACGTAAAAAGACAAATGGAAAAAGAAAAGAGTTTAATTAAACTGCATACCTAAGAAGATCACATTAATGTGTGTGTGTGTGTGTGTGTGTGTGTGTGTGTGTGTGTGTGTGTGTGTGTGTGTATATGGTGTGTATAATATATACATGCATATGTATATATACATATATAGATATATATAGATAGCTAGACAGATATAGACACACACACACACACACACATATATATATATATATATATATATATATATATATATATATATATATATATATATATATATTTACAGATAGCTATAGATATATATAGGTGCAGAACCTTATGTCAAATTGGCTTTTACATCAACATGTTAAAAAAGCTGGTATAATGGATCAAAAATTAGCTGATCGAAAAGTATTAGATTTGTTACCAATAGATCATGGTACAGTGCGGATTAGGGTATATGCCCTTTCCCCACTGTTGTGTGATTTTGGAGTTGGTGTATATAATTAGCAGGGGGTGTGGGGGATCTATGTTTACATTTTCGATAGAAAGCAGATTAATTACGTTCCATTGTGATGGAAGTTTATGGTTCCATATATCTAAAAAGAGATAGAAAGAGCTACACCAAAGCATACAAACACACACACACACACACACACACACACACACACACAAACACACATGCACATAAAGTCTTACCCAGACATTTGTACATTAAAAAGAGCCCCTAAGAAAGAAACTGTGTATAATTTGTTTTCATTTGTCAAAAGGGTAGAACAATGATCCCAATGTTCAATTTCCAGGCTCAGCCCAGGTAAACACAATAGACAGACGATAACAAAGTTGGAATTTTTAAAGGGATGCAAGCAGAGTAAAGAATGTTTTACAGACCAAGATGTCAGCACTTTAACTAACCATGAAATTATAATTAAAAAAACAACTGTCAGCAATTTAAGCTGAAATGAAGTATAATTCAGTATATACAGTTTATTAATTTAGATGCACAGTAAGAAGGGAAGTAAAAGTTAAGGAAGGATGAAAAAGAGGAGAAAGATGAGAAAGAAAGGATAGAGGGGACACATCATAGATAAAATAACATAGTATAGTATAAAAAAATGAGAGCCCAGGACGATGGAGTATTAGCAAAATCTCTTCATAAAATGGGTGAAAAGATAGTACCAATAAACAGCAGAAGCAATTCTGCCGATTACTGCTGGGTTAATAAGCATTTTCCTGGGGATTCGTAAATGCCACACCCTCTGTTGTGGTCAAGCCAACACTACTGATATGGTGTGTGCGTGTCTGTGTGTGTGTGTGTGTGTGTGTGTGTGTGTGTGTGTGTGTGTGTGTGTGTGTGTGTGTGTGTGTGTGTGTGTGAAAAGCGGCAGCCCTAATCTTATATATGCATGTAGCCAGGCCAGTGTGCACAAGGAGCTCTCATCATGGTCGCAGCATAGACCTGAGTCATGATCATGGTAAATTACCCCATGGTCACATTGAACTATAAACAACTAAGGTAAACAATGACAGTATACAGGAACCTCCTACAGTTAATGCAAGTGCATGTTCACAGTCATGTAATCTTGATGTAATCAATGGCAACAAATATATGTAGAGAGAGAGAAATTTGCAACATAAAGGAAAGTACCACTGGTGTCAGAGTATAGAGCTGAAGAGGTGTAGTAAGCAGGGGATACAACACAAGGTGAGGAGATATGGAATGAGCAGGATGGAGATGGGATAAGAGTCCATATATCCCAACATCATAGCTTAACAATGGCCAAATAATCCACAAGAATATTAGGTTCAAAAGTGAAAACCTCTTCCACATAATAAGTAAATCCATGACAGGAATGTTTATTTTCATGAAAACAGAATCAATATAGATGGACAACACGAAGTATAATGGAGTTACAGAACAAAACAATTTCGGAAAAGTAGAGCTAAGGTGCTATAATAATATGTGAGTTTTGAAGAATGTAAAAACTGCACAAGTAAGGTGGAATACACTAAAGTAAGATTTTGTAACAAACGGTATGGGTTTTGAAAATATTAGAGAGTCAGCATTGTGCCTATACTATACTGTGAATGTCAGTAAAAAAGGAATATATTTTACCCTGAGGGGTATAAATCCATCAATGCAGTGCATATTCCCATTAATCCGCATTTACTGGCAAGGTGAGCCATTGTAGTAGTCTGTATAAAAGTAGTCTTAAAACACACGTCAGGAAAATGTGAAGATGGAAAGAAAAAGAAAAAAAAGATAGGCCTTAAGGGACTTAAACCAATGACATACCCACTGAATATTTTCACAGTAATGCATTAACAAGGTAAACCATTGCACTGGTCAGTGTAAAAGTAGCCTTAGAACACACATCAGGAAAATGTAGAATATGTGAAGACAGAACACGAAAAAAAAAAGAAAAACAGGCCTTTATCACTGAATGTGCTTAAAGTAGTGCATTAACAAGGCGAACCACTGTCTGTTGATAGGGATGACTGTAATTAGGGATACAGACAATAGGCAAGAGGGGGCTGGAATTTATAGGAGAAAACTGGCAAAGGAACTAAGCTATTGCGACCAAATAAATAGAGAGGAAAAGATGACAGAATTAAAGACACCAAGAATTTATTTGGACTGCAGGTTAGAGATTGCCTTCCCTATCAAGGGTTGATATGTGTGTATAGGCAAAGAGAAAGAAATAAGATGGCTTCTAAATGAAAGACCAGCGCTGGTAGAGTTTGTAATAGAATCTATAGCAGAAGCTGCCATTAATTAAAAAAGAAATAATCAATAGAGCATATAAAAATTTGTATGATAACTATAGAAATCAATCAGATGAGGTTAGAAAGGATTGGGAAGGGAGACTGGATAAGCAATTCTCAAAGAAACAATGGGAAGATATATGTATGTATCCAGAACATGCAACAAAATCTAGAAGATCTAGGATTTTTTCCTGGAAATTTTTACATATTTTTATACCCCATGTAGACTCCAGAGAAATTTTCTTCAGGCAGACAGCAAATGCTGGAAGTGTCACAGGGAAGAAATAGGTAACTGGGAACATTTTCTAGGAGTGTGGTGAGTTGGAGGACTTTAGGGATTCCCTGCGGGATGCACTGTTGGAGATACTGGGTGGGAAGATAGGTTTGATGAGGGAGATGATTTTTCTGAGCTATGATACAGATTTGGAATTGCCTAGGCATGGTAAGGCCTTGCTGTGTCTAATAATGGTGCCTATCAAAAAAGCAATTACTAGAAAATGGAAAGCAAAATCTAAACCAACTATACTGGAAGCAGTAAATATAGTAACAGAGATCAAACAACTGGAATTGAGATCTTTAGAAAAGGGTAGGAGCAAACTACATAGAAAAAATGGCAGTTGTGGGAACAATGTAAACAAGGTAGGAACGAGGTTTAAAAGGCATCAGGACTTAAATGAGCTATGTAATGTTTGAGTGAGAAAGATTGGGTAGATTATAAGTGATGTACAATGTTTGCAACTGGGAGTGTGCCAGTATAGTTTGTGATGTAAAATGCTAGTAACTAGAATTGTGTCATTGTGGTTTGTTTTCATTGCTATAAATGCATGGTTGCCTATGTAGTAAGTGATGGTTTAATAAAGATGTGTCTTGTTTAAGAAAGGCAGGAATTGAATCATTTATATAATATTGTTTACATTATATGATATATAGCAATATATTTGAAGTATAATGTTTATGTTATTATAGTTTGATTACTTTTATATGAATGTAAATTTGCCTATATCACAAGTGAAAATTCAATAAAGGTGTTTGGAAAAAAAAAAGCAAGGCAAACCACTGTGGCAGTCAGAATAAAAGGGGTTCTAAAACAAAAGTATCAGGAAAATGTAGTACATGGGCAAGAGGAAGGCAAAAAAGAAAGATAAGCCTCAAAGGACTTGAACTCATGAGTTTTCTACTGATTGTTTTCCTAGTAATGCATCAGCATAGGAAACCACTGCAACAGTCAGACTGCAAGTGATCATAAAATACACACATATCAGGGAAATGTACCACATGTGCAGACTGCAAATTAAAAAGGTGTTAAACACACATATCAGGGAAATGTACCACATGTGCAGACTGCAAATTAAAAAGGTGTTAAACAACATTCATCTTCCAGGGAATTTGAAAACCCCAACCAGTGTATCAGCACAATAGAGGTAATTGCATGAATACAGTGAGCCATTGAAGGAGCTCATATAACAGCACTAACTATGCTTTATTGCAAATTGGTATGTGCAGTAAGGCTTAGCTCATTTTCATGACAAATTAAAATATGATAAGGATTTGTGTTTATTTGTGTCGTAGGACATGGAGTGATTGCTAATGGCTATCACTGGTGATCTCTGACAACCATTGTATGACGTTTGACTACAGAAAGATGACTTTAAAGTATAAGCTCATTTGTGTGGTGTGTCTCTCTATTTTTTGACCATATCATTGCTTCAAAATAAGAGTATAGGACAGAGAGAGAGAGAGAGAGAGAGATGAAAAAGTGTAGTATGCAGGGAATAACACAAGATGAAGTACGGAATAAGCAGGATTGAGGCAGGATATGTGTACATATATCCCAACTTCCTAGCACAGCAATGGCCAAAGAAACTGTAAAATATTAGTTTAGAAAGTGCAAAACTTCTCCATCTAACTGACAAATTTATGATAGCAATGTTTACTTTTATGGAAACTGATTTCATGATAGCAAGAAAATAGACACAAACATGAATGGAAATGAACCCCTGCCTTTGGCGATGAAGTTCTCTCCACCAAGTTATTAGCAATGCATGCCATGAAAATACATACATTAAAGGTGACTGACAAAAATGAAGGGAACAGAACACATATAGAAAGACAATAAAACTCCATCTAAATGAGGTCAAACTGCAGTTTTTAGTAATGAAATTCTCCAGACCACTGCATTAGCAAAGCATGCCTTTGAAGCACTCTGCAACAAGTGACTCACAAAACACATTTCAGCAAAATGTCATAACAGTTCGGGAAAATGACAACTGAACATTGGAAAACAGCATACCATCCATCATAGAAGTAAAATCATTCTGCCAGTGTATTCACAATGCGCACACCATTATCGCAGACTGAGCCATGGAGGGTGTAAAATATACAGCTTATGTTAAATGTACTTCACCATTTCATGATATATTACAGCTGCAATGTAAACCTCCATGGATTTGAACTGTGTCACTCACATTCTCTAAAACAGAGCATTAGCTGAGTATACTACAGATTAATACATACAGAAAGTGTTGGTAAAGTACATATTAGGGTACCAAACCATAGGATAGCAATAAAAGAGAAATATACCTGACTGTATTTGAACCCATGTCTGTGTCATCCACAACCCCTGATACAGTGCATTAGCTGGGTATGCCATCAAAGCACATAGAAGAAAGGCATTAAAAAGATAAAATAAAACATGGCAGGGGAATTCCATGCACTTGTATGATGAAAACATAATACTACAAGACATCATCTTACCCATGGGATGTTAGAACCCTGTACCCAGTGCACTGAAAATGGACTCCTCACAACATGAACACATTCAGCCATGGAGGCTTTCACAGGGAAGACATTAATATTACCATATTTCACTATTGTTTGCTGACATTCATGCATAGTAAGTTCATCTGCATGGTTAATGGCAAGATCTTAGCACATTTAAAGAATGTTTTGCCACAGAATGGGAACTATCATTTCCCTGTGAATGTACATGAAAAGTGGCATTGTCTTCTAATAAAAAACATGCAATATATGAACACAGAATGGTAGTTTTAATAAATAAGCTTGTTTGGGGCATGTGTCCGGTGTGTTTATTTTTGACCAGATTAAAGGTTGTACTGGGAGTATAGGATGGAGGTGAAAGGGGAAAGCAAGCAGAGGGTAAACCACAAGGTGAGCAAATAAGGAATGAGCAGGATGGGAAAGAGCATACCTCTCAACTTATCTTTTATTTACGGAGTGAAATCCTCAAGGCTCTGTCAGATGAATATAATTTTGATGATGAAAGATTGGAGCCAATCATGTCTACATTAACTAAAGTTCTATGAAATGCAGAGGTATGGGATGGAATTTTTTTTGGGGGGGGGCAGGTGCCCTTTTTATTTGTTTTGAGAGGGGAAAGTTGGGGAAGGAAATCAGGGACGTCAGAGGTGGGTATAAGAGAGAGGGAAGGCAGCAAGGGAAAACATCCATGACTGAGAAGGAGTGGGGTAACACAATGGTAAAGATAGACATCAGGTAGACATAGAGAAGACAATACTAATGGGAAAATTGTATATCATACAGGGGCAGGTGTAGACACAAAAGGGAGGGGAACGTTATGTTTGGGGATTGGTGGTCAGAGATACAGTCTGTGCCAGCTTTCACAGACCGTGGAAGATTGCTCCTTATTCTAGGTGCCATCACCACTAGATCCTACCATAATGCCGGGCAGGAACACAACTCAATGAGCCACTGGTATATAATCTCTATATAGGCAGTGCAGGCATCAAGCCTCCAGTCCAGTATCTCTCCTACAGACTTTGTCAGTTAATGACTGGTGACATAATTATCACCTCCATTTGCACTGCTACTGGCAGATACCAGTGTGCCATCCTCGAGTACAAGGCCGCCTGCCGCATGTGATGCACGTAGGACAGCATTGAGACAACTCTCAGGCTAAAACCCCAATGTGCTGGTTGCCTCTGGTGGAGATGGAGGTCCTGCTGCTGCTGGTACCTGTTGAGGGATGACAGGTAATGATATGATGGCTGTACCAGGTCTCAGAGCTGCTGCAAGTAATAGTAACAGAAATATAGAAACATTAAAAAAAAGAGAGAGAGAGTGAAAGAATGAAGAGATAGGGACACAGAGGGTGGGGGAGGAGACACACAAAAATAATGAAACTGCATTTATAATTACTTTTCATGCTAATAAAATACAGTGAAGGAAAATAATATTTTAATAATAGGACCTGAGTAGCTGTTTTAAACAGTTTAACTATTTTATTTCCAGTTTTTGTTCGTTTACCTGTTTTGACAGTTAGAAATAGGCCATAACAATAGCAATTTTTTTGTTTGTTTGTTTTTTTTGGGGGGGGGGGTTGAGCACACCACTGCTTAAATGATTAACCGCTTTTCCAACTATACAAGAAATGGTATGCAGAATTAGTTGAAACTTCACACAGTCGTACTAATTCCATTTAAGAGTGCCAGTACTGACAGATGTATTTTTGTTTAAATGTAATTTACCATTTTTTATCACTTGCTTCTTGTGACTATGCAGACAGCTTTATTTTTCACAACAGAATCTAAACGTACCCCACTGCTCTCTTAGATGGTCTAGTCTGTTTCTATGTATCTCCATATTCATTTCAATCTCTTCAGGAGCTGAAGATATGAAAAGGGCTTAATGACACATTTGAGGGTGGCATACATTGGCAGGTTATTTTTGAAGCTTAAAGATGGTGTTCTTATAGTAGTAAGATGGTGGCTGTTCTCTAACTTCAGTCTCTCATTGACCAAGGAAGTCAGGTTTGCAATGATTGAAGCCACCATACTGGTGACAACACTGATTCCCCAACGTTTGCATGATGGATGATAAATATTTTAAACAATTAGTACTGTATTATTATGATTTCTACAGCAAATTAAGTTGTAAAACATGACAGTCCATCCCTCTGTTTGCTGATGAGAATAAATGCTGAACAGTAACTCAATCATAAGATGGCTAAAGACAGCAAAACCACTGCTCTCAACCTTCCATCCATAGACTGTGGTACACAACCTCTCATTACGTTGAAAAAATGGGAAACATATTGAACAGTTACTAACAGCTCACTAGCAACTTTAAATTAGGAAGCTCACAGCAAGGTTAACGTGTCATGTTATAGTTATAAAATGTTATTGTTCTAATGAATTAATATTATTCACTTTAATTTACCATGGATATAATTTAAAAACTTAAGACTTGTGTGACAGACCCTTTCAACATAGAAATGTGAAGAACATGTATTTTTAAAACTTAAACTGAGAAACATTACTCATAATGAGGTACATTTGAGAAGTACAAGCAGGACATTTTCCCAGATCTTGTAATCTTGGCTTTCCATATTTACAGAGCTCAACAGACATGCTCAGGCATGAGCCCGACATCATGTAGAAATCAACACAATCTTTACCAGGTTTATTCATCACATAAATTGAGCAGTTCAGAAACAATATTGAGATGATAACTAATTAATATACTCAGCATACTCAGTGGGGATAATCTACCCAATAAAAGCATGACTGCAGTCACAGAACATCATCACGTTATAGAAGATGAAAACTTTGCTGGAATACAGAGGTCTCCTACTGCAAGCTCTTGTTGCTACAAAATGCCACTATCTGCTTCAATAAGGTATATTGTTTTTAGACTTATTTATCTATACAATCACACAGGCTTTTGTATACTGTTTACAAGGCCTAGAATTGTGGTTCATTTTTTCTAATGGTAGCTACATGTGTTGGCTAAAGTTCTTTGATGGAGTACATTGGAAGTCCATTGGCTTTAGTAAAATGCAGGCAAGTTAGTGTGGGTTGTATTAAAGATAAACTGTGTCATACAGCTTTGCAGTAATGTGTACCTTATTATCTCAATACAATTTGAGAATTTCTATCAAGGTTGTCACAAATTATCTTATTGTCCTTGTTAATTTGCTTGCTTGTTAACTTGTAGTCAAGTGCTGGTATTGTTGTGTTGGGAAGAGAATGAGGACTGTATTTAGAACACAATACTACCTGACAGTTAAGTACAAGATTGCTTTGTAGCTACACATATTGTACAGCTGGGTTATTATTATAATATGTCTGTTGGGATATATAACATTCATGTGAGGCCACAGCTGTTAATTCCAGTGTTTTCCACCTCACCAGAGATATGCTAAAGAAACCAGCACACAGGCTTATGGGAGGGGTTGAGGTGGTACTAGAGGCTCTTCATCTCCAGGGTAGATGGCCCTTTAGTTCCAGTTCAGCCAACCAGAGCTTCTGTGACCAGGTCTGGTGTGAAATTATCAGCCATGTCAATGTTATGGGTGGTGACTATTGAAATTATAATATGGTCTGCAAATGAGTGCCCAATATGATCCATGCTGCCACTCACAGCACAGGCCTTGGCATGGGAATGGTGGGCAACAGGTGGTGAATAGTCTACTGAACCACCCCTTATAGAGATAGAGGAGTTTGTGGCCTGAATTAACAGCAGTACCACCTCCACAGAATTTCACAGTGTAATGCTGGATGTCAGGGCAGAAATGGAAAGACTCCATTTCAACTGATAATACCCCAGGTGTGTAGTCCTACTATCACTAGCTGGCTCTATTTTTATCTGTTAGACATACTACAGTTTATATAATAGATGTCACACTTCTGTCATATAGAAACTTCTGGCATCTAGGTGCAACATCCATTTACACATTCCCTGCAACATCAGTTGTGGATGTGTCTATATCCAGGAGGCCACCTCCATGGTCATAGGTTCATAGGCTGGTACTAGGCTATCGGCCCTAGGGCCTATACAAGCCTAGCCATGACAATTCCCTGGTTGTTTATACCCACAGTGTTTACTTCCCTGGACCCCTGTCTATTAGGGCAACTGACGTGATTCCCGGGGTGAATTTCCTATCTCCCATCCAATTGTCAAGGTTCCTTTTGAAGAGGGCCAAAGAGGTGCTCTGCTTGACATGTATGGGCAGTCTATTCCAGAGTATGGGGAGTCTCTGGGTCAGGAACCTATCCCTCCAGCATGTCTTGTTCATTGTGACAACGAGGTTTAGTTCCCTGGAGCGTGTGGCTCTGAGGGATTGGGATTTCTTTAGGTGGAGCATGTCCAACAGCTCAGGGTTAGACATGGCCTTGTAAGTTAAGCAAAGGTCACCTCTGAATAGGCGATATGCGACAGAGTATAGGTGGAATTTTTTTAGACGGTCAGCATAGGGCATCTGCTTTAGGCCTGTGATTCTTTTAGTGAGATATTTCTGAGGCCTTTCCAACTGTTGCAGATGTCTTGTGAGGTACATACCAAATGGGGCATTGTACTCTATAATGGGTCTAATGAGGGATGAGTACAGTGGGACAATGACCTCCTTCTTTCTGGATGAAAAGCCCTTTGTGATGAGATGTGCCACATAGAAGGATTTTCTCACTGTTGTGGCGATGTGATTATCAAAGGTGAGACCGCTGTCCACCTGTGTTCCTAAGTCTCTCATCACACTTTCAGTGTTTAGAGTATTGCCACCTATGTGGTAGTTCATGGGTACGTGTTTTTTCCCAAAAGGGATAACTATGCATTTCTTGGCATTGAGCTTGAGTCCATGACTCTGGCACCAAGCATCTGTTTCTGTAAGGCCCTTTTGTAGGATATCTACATTATTTGGGGAATAATGGCTCCCAGTTTGCAGTCATCTGTGAACTTTGTTAGCCAGAGTCCTTAGTGTTGTCCTGTATTTCAGAGAAGTAGATGCTAAACAAGAGTGGTCCCAGGACTGAATCCTGAGGTACTCCACTTGTCTGGAGCTGGATCTGGAATTGGATATTTTTACAGTGTGTGTTCTGTCAATAGTAAGCCAATTGGCAACCCGTCAAGTGATGTAGGAATTAATGCCCAGCTTGGTAAGTTTATCTATGATTCCAGAGTGTGGGATGGTAACAAAGGCCTTGGCGAAGTCCAGATAGTCTGTGTGGACCACCTTACCCTCATCCACAGCTCTAGAGACTGATTCAAAGAAATCAATCAGGTTGAGGAGACAGGATCGGCCCTTCACGAACCTGAATTGGGTGGGGTCCAATGTTTGAAGGTTGCCAATGTCCTTGTTTATAAGTTCCATGATAATGCTTTCCATGGCCTTGCAGAACAGGCTTGTCAGACTGATGGGGCGGTAGTACCCAGGATCCAGGGTGGATCCTCCCTTGTGAAGTGGGAAGGCTGTAGCTGGGTGCCATTCAGTGGGCACGAAGCCTGAGGTGAGGCTGTGGTTGAACATGATGCTTAGGTGAGGTGTCAGTTCATTTTGTCGTTCATGTAGTACACAGCCTGGGATATCATCTGGTCCCATGGATGTGCTGTATTTTTAGCTTTGGAGAGTGCATTTTTTACCTGTGTGGCTGTGATAACCGGAGTTTGGCAATCTTCCAGTATTGGGATGGGCTCTTTAGGAGGTGGGGGGGTGAAGTTAGCACTGAATCGTTCTGTCAGGATATTGGCGATATCCTTGGGATCAGTATATTTAATGCCATTCTGTTGTAGTTAGAGCAGATCTAAGCATTGCCACTTATATTTTTGACATATGTATAGAATGACTTGTGGTTGTCTTTGGAATCTTTGGCAATTCTATTTTAGTAACTAGCTTTGGAGGATTTTATGAGGGATCTCAGCTTTTTGCTAAGACTGGTAATGGAGTTTTTTATGTCTTGTCATGATCATTGTTATGCTGGGACATCCTCCAGCTGACATTATTCAAGTTCATGTAGCATGCTGATACACGGTGCAAATTCAGCTGTTGTGGGTGAGGGCATGCATGAAAAGCTGAATCCTCTGGCCAGCATGCCTTAGACTGTCTAGTATACCATGGCACAAAACTACAACAAGTGCTGAGGCTACATTCCTGCAGACATACACACCACCACAACCCCTGGAAAATCCTACACTTCCACTGACCCTGGCGCTTCCCACCATTAAGCCACTCATATTATTTCTGACACTTCCCTTAACAGCAGTTTTTTTTATTTTTATACACCTCTATGCTCCCCTCACACACTTCCCTGTGAAAGGCATGCACTCCCATACCTTCTATATCTGTACAAATGATGACTACTGCCCATCCTCTGAACATTTTTATTTGTGTTGCCTATGTCTGATGCACAAGTTGACCAGCCAATCCATAGGTAAGCAGTCTGGTATTTTTGTATGCACCATTTTTACTGAATATGTTTCTTCAACTCTTGTATAGTTATGCATTCCCTTTTCTAACTATGTAATTTGATGATGACTATGACCTACCCTTTGTGCATTGCTACTTGTGCTGCCAATGTATTATGCTCAGTGTGAGCAGCCTATGCATGGTTATAGACATTGCATTTACTATATTATATCTGCTTAGCTCTTATATAGTTATGCTGTAAAGTTATGTGCAATCCACTGACTCTTTGCTAGTGCCACAGCTTATTGTTCACGCCTGCATCTGGTGTGGTCATCTCCTGCTGATGGCTCCTCCTCTGACTCTGCCTGCATCTGGCATGGTCTTCCCTTGCTTCAGACTCTTCATCTGTGTCAGCTATCACTGCCAGTAGTGCTGGGGAGCTGTGATCCCTGCAAGAGGCCACTCTACTATTGCTGTTTCCTAAATATTACATTGTGTAACACAGCACACACTGTCAGCATTTTTCCACATGTGGCGGGGTCATTCAGCAGAGAAGCAGCTGCCCAAATGCACAATCTGAAATGCTTCTGTTTTTTGCAAGGGCATGGCTGTAACCATGTTTAGTTTTGTTATGATGATTTCTATTTCATTTAATTAACAAACTCAAGCTTTAAATGCTTTTTTACATACTTCCAGTTCACATTCATGCTGCCTTATGGTGTTCAGAAATTTTATGAGTGTGGCTAGAAAGGGCAGCAAGTCATTAACAAAATGACACTGTAGTGGAGAAATGAATCTTCACTCACCACTTATTGTTCATATTTTCAGATTTATCTTCAACATTCCAGAGAACATCGAGCATCATTCTCAACATGCTGCTGTGGGAAGTCACCCTCACAAACCTCAGTGGCCTTTACACACATTGTAGATGACACCTTCTGCATTACAGACCACCTGACAATTGGTGCAGTGATACCCTTTGCAATTCAAGTAGCTCCTTCCCTGTTCACCAGGTGGAGCCCTTATTCATTGTGGGTACAGTCTATCACCCCCCAGTACCCCAGGGAAGCAAGCTATAGCATAGAATTCCTACATCATTTTTGTTTGTTCCTTTGGAGTACATGGGAACCACATATACTGCTCCACAGGCTTAAGAATGGCTTTGAGGAGCTGGTGAAGTATTAGCGAGGCAGATGCCTGAAATAATCACACTGTTTCCCAGTGAGTCACTGAAAAGTCCTTATAGCCAATATATGTAAAGCCACACATATCTTGGTTTCCACTGGGATGGATATGCCACAACTCTCACAGGGCTACAGATGAGGCCGACATATGTCCACAATTTCCTGCATGGTGTACTCATCCATATATTTCTGGTCCATTATTTTGGTATTACGGTTCATAGGTTAATAGGTAGGTACTAAGCTATCGGCCCTGGGGCCTATACAAGCCCAGCCTAAAAGGTACCCTGGCTTTTACCACCCAAGAAAATTATTTTCCTGTGCCACTGTCGAACAGAGCCACAGAGGTGATCTCTGGGGTGAATTTCCTATTTCCCATCCAATCATCAAGATTTTTCTTGAAGAGTGCTAATGAGGAGCTTTGTTTGATATAGTTAGGTAGTTTATTCCAGAGTATGGGAAGTCTCTGGGACATGAATCTATCCCTCTGGCATGTTCTGTTTATTGTGGTGACAAGGTTTATGTCCCTAGAGCATGTAGCTTGGAGGGATTGGGATTTCTTTAAGTGGAGCATGTCCAACAGCTCTGGGTTTGACATAGCTTTGTATATTAGGCAGAGATCACCTCTGAGTAAAGCTGGAGATTTTTGAGCCAGTCTGCGTAGGGCATCTGTTTGAGGCCAGTAATCCTCTTTGTGAGGTATTTCTGCAGCCTTTCCAGTTGTTGTAGATGTCTTGTGAGGTACATACCAAAAGGGGCTTTGTAATCTATAATGGGTCTAATGAGTGATGAGTAGTGGGGAACAATGACCTCTTTTTTCTGGATGAGAAACCTTTTGTGATGAGGTGTGCTATGTAGAAGGATTTCCTGACTACTGTGGCAATGTGATTATCAAAGGAGAGACTACTGTCCACCTGTGTCCCAAGCAAGGGTGCCCGCAGGCAGGTGCAAGGGGGTCCACTTGCACCCCCCTGGAATCGGCTGGCCAGGAGATTAATTTACTTCTAATTAAAAAAAAAAAAAAAATTTTTTTAAGGCTTCTTCTTTAACGCCTTTGTGTCAATCGTCGTCGAACAGAACAGGTAGACCTGTTTTGTTTTTTCTCCATTATGCGACCAGTGGTTTACATCTTCATTTTCCGCATTTGCATGCAGAATTTGAATTCCAGAAGCCATTTGGACTTGGGACGAGCATACAAGTGAGAGGTAGGTATGTGCGTGTGTGTTTTTAAGTGTTTTACAGGTGTGTGTGTGTGTGTGTGTGTGTGTGTGTATATGTTTGTATATATATATATATATATATATATATATATATATATATATATATATATATATATATATATATATATATATATGTACACGGCTTTAGGGGAGTGTTTGACATAAAGATTGTGAGCTCTATGCAGTTGAGCGTGCATGAGGCATTGTGGTAATTCAAGCTCATTTAGTTGTTTTAGAGACTCTGGAGAGTTCTGTTTACTGTAGCTTACTGCAGATTTTTCTGTTTTGTTATAGCATGCCTCTAGGTTTAGTTTCTGAGTGGCCTGTATGCTTAGAGTAATTGATGATGCATAAAGGAGTGATGAGAGAAGATATGATAATGCAGTAGATTTCCTGGCAGCATTTGGAAGGTAAAGTTTTGCCTTGTAAAGGAAAGCAAGCTTTTGATGGGTCTTTCTGATGGATTGCTGTGTATACCAGCCACATTTTAGATTGTCATATGTAGTAATCCTTAGTAACTTTGTATGAGATATTATTTCAATTATGGTATTACTGGATAATACGATTATAATTTTTTTTTTTGGACAGCTGCTTTGATGTGAAAAGCATTAGTTTGCTTCTCTTTGGGTGTAGGAATAGGTTTGCATTAGATAGTTAATATTTAATTAAGGAGAAGGATTCTTGGGAAATTTCTTGGCGTTTTTGTTATACTACTGGCATAGCAAATGAGAGTGAACTTGTCTACATTCTACACTACACTTATGGCTGCTATTTATGAACTATGTTAAATGGCAGTGTACCAAGTAAAGAACCATGGAGAATGCTGTCAGAGACGGTACTTATTTATTTGCTTAACATTTTTGTACTGGGAAAGCCAGCTGGGGCATAGTAGCCCAGTTTCAGCAGAGGCCTGGGGAGAAAAGCTCATAATTTCAGTTTCTTTCTCAAAAAATAATGGCAGACATTTGAGCTTTAGACTTCATATCTTTCAGGAAATGCATACTAATGCAAAACATGTTGTTCTATTCACCTTCTAAGGAGGTAGGGGGATGAATGTGTATGACTCATACCTCTCAACTGTACAGATTTTCATAGAATGTCCAGATTTTTGCGTTATATTTTTGGTCTGTTCTGTTTTTGAGAAATCACTGGGATGAGCTATGGATTAAAGTTACTAAATAAATGACATGCATTTGAGTTTCAGACTTGATATCCTTCAGAAAATATATTCTTACACAAATCCTGTTATTCTAGCAACTTTCTAAATGTGTCCCTAGTTTGGGGCCTGTGTGTGTGTGTGTGTGTGTGTGTGTGTGTGTGTGTGTGTGTGTGTGTGTGTGTGTGTGTGTGTGTGTGTGTGTGTGTGTGTGTAAAAGGGAGGTAGCATATCCCTCAGCTGTCCAGGTTTTTGCAGAATGTCCAGATTTTTGCCCCATATTCCTCCTAAAAAGGATTGAAGTTGCTAAATAGTTTTAGATATCATATCCTTTAGAAAAATGCATACCAACACAAATCCTGTTATTCTAGCAATTTTATAACTTCATGAAAGCAATATTTTTAATCTGTCCCTGTTTATTTTAGGCTTTGTCCAGATTTCTTGCACTAAGAAGTTGAGGTGTGTGTGTGTGTGTGTGTGTGTGTGTGTGTGTGTGTGTGTGTGTGTGTGTGTGTGTGTGTGTGTGTGTGTGTGTGAGAGAGAGAGAGATAGAGACAGTCAGAGAGAGAGAGAAAATGCCCTAGTTAGATCTAGCAGGTGGAATTTATTTTAAAGTGCATTTTCAAGGAATTGTGAGCTTCAAGGGAAGCAAAGGTTACTGCTGCTCATGTTAAGTCTGCTTAACATATGCAACTGTTTTGTTTAGCAAATGGTATCATTATTGTGGTATAGAATTTTAAAGCAGTGTTAGCACAGCATGTAGCATACTTGCATCTTGATGCAAAGGGCTGTATGTTCTATTCCTACAGCATGTACATTTGTATTTTAAGGGGGTATGGTACTACAGTCCTTAGTATGTCCTCCTTTGGATGAGACATCTAATAACTATGAACCTGTTTTTCAGCTTGCCACACATTTCCTATTGCAGTATACCAGCTTTCTTTTAATGTAACATAGGCAATTTATTCTTCAAGGGCAACAGGCACTGAATTTGTAAATGGAACACTGAAATATAAAGTTGTTTTCTAGCAACAACCTCTTCATTGGTTTCAGATCTCTTTAATGTGGAATTATTCAGATGACTTTTACTTCTGCAGAGATTCTGCATATTGATTGATATTGGTGGATTGTATGACAGAAGTTTGAGTGGCCCTTTATGGTTGAAATGTTCTGAATTGGGCAGGTTGTCATTATTGGTTCATATGATTTGTTTCATTGCTTAAAGGAAAAATATTCATAACTATAAATTTAAAACACACTCTAACAAGTGGTGCTGTATTATACAAGGGCTATAGTTCAATTATTATATCGTATAATTAATACAGTCAGGAAGGTGAATCAAAGAACGTTTGCATGGTTCTAAAAATGTGTGCAAGGAGTCTATGATTTGAAAACCGCCCAAAGGTAAACTTACCCTGCCAATGGCCAGATGCATTTTCTTTGAATGTGGATTTAAATGCTGTTTCAGTGAATGTGGGTTTCAAAGGTAGAGAAGTTTTAATGCTAAGTCTGTTTTCATTGTAAGACTATTGCTTTGTTTAGGTTTAGTAAATGTCTATCAATATTTGTGCTATAAAATTTGAAATAAAAGTTGTAAATAAAATCCAAATTTCTGTAATCACTGTAGAAGTAAAGCATAAAACAGTATGCACACTGAAAGATTTGAACAGTGTCTATGACAAATGAGGAGAAATATCCAAGTAATGGGACACTGGAATGGCTGCGAGGGGGGGGGACTGTGTGGGCAGAGGGGGTGGGGCTGCATGAGCAGAGCTCTGGGTTTGCACCCCCCTGCAAAAAATCTTGTGGGCTCCCTTGGTCCCAAGGTCTCTTATCACACTTTCGGTGTTAAGTATACTACCGCCTATATTGTAGTTCATGGGTACAGAGTTTTTACCAAAGGGAATGGCAATGCACTTTTTGGCATTGAGCTTGAGGCCATGGCTTTGACATCAGGCATCTGACTCAGTGAGGCCCTTTTGTAGGATGTCCACATCATTAGGAGTTTCGATTATGGCTCCTAGTTTGCAGTCATCTGTGAACTTCATTAGCCAAAGACGTTGTGTTAGCCTGTACTTCAGAGAAGTAGATACCAAACAGGAGAGGACATAGCTAGGGAGGGATGATAGTACGGTTGCCACCCGTCCCGTTGTCAGCAGGACACTCAAGGTTGAGCCCTCTCATCCCGCTTCCCGCATTCACCAAGAGTGGGACTTTAAAAGTCCTGTTTTCCCCGATCGCGAATTCAGTTGCCATGGAAAAAAACGAAAATACTTCCGGTTTTTCCACGGCAATGCGGCTATGTCACCACCTGGACCGGCAGTTAGAGGGATTCCCTGCTAGGTCTGGGTGGTGTAATGCAACAGCAATTGGCTGCAGGGACTGGAGGGGGCGGGGATTTACTAAGTGGAGCCCAATAAAGGTAGCAGCTGTAGAGCACTAAGCTCTACAGCTGTGAATGAAAAAGATCTGCAAATTCTATTTCGCCAGCCAGCAAGCCAGTCAGACAGCAAAGAAGCCAGCCAGCCAGCCAGCAAGCAAAGAAGCCAGCCAGCCTGCAAGGGAGGGAGCCTGCTAGCCAGCAAGGGAGGCTGCCAGCCAGCCCAGCCACTTGAGCCATTCCAGCAGGAAGGAAGCAAGCTAGCCTGGCAAAAACTGTGATAGTAGTAAGTACATAATAGCATTTTGTGGCTTTAGTTATTTAAAATGGGAATATTGTGCTTTATTTAAGTTTTTAATGTTTAGAGGTAGATGGGGGTGTAGTATGCAGTATTTAAATCTGTGCAGTGGTTATTTTGAGATTTTTGAGTAGTAGTTTAAAATGGGAATATACTGTGGTTTCATTTTTTTTAATGTTTAGAGGTAGATGGGGGTGCAGTATGCAGTATTTAAATCTGTGCAGTGGTTATTTTGAGATTTTTGAGTAGTATTTTTTAAAGGTATAAAACCTGAATGTATATGTAATTATTATTCTTGGGGGTATGATTTGGAAGCATTACTTTTAAAAGGCTGAAGTGTGTATAGAAGTTGTTTATTTCTTGTGGGGGGCAATGAAATATAAATTTAGTGTGATGTATTTCTATTGTCGTAGCTTTTTCTGGGTATTATCTGTTTGCAGATAGAAAATGTTAGAGCATAGTTTGCACTTTTTTGTATGGAAATGTGTGCAATTTAATGCTGTTTTCAGGAAGTTAGGATATACTGTTTGGGTAATTTTTCCTGTTATTTCCTGCAAGTGAATGTGTATGTGGTACAAGTCTATTTTTTGAGGGGGAATGTTAACAGTTAATGTAATGGATTTATTATTCTAGTAGGTACATGTTGCCAATTTGCTGAAGCTGTTTCAAGATTGTTTTCATTTATACTTGTAAAAGCGTGCATTTAATTTATTATGCATTTTTAATAAGGTTAAAATGTACTGCTTTGCTTGTAATGTGAATATGGGTGTGCTGCTTTTGCTTGGGCCTGTTTATTGCATTGCTGTGGTGGGTAAATTACTCTTAATTGCTATATTTTGAGGTAAAAGGAGCCCATGGAGTCTGTTGTACATTGTAGTTTATATTCCTTCTCTTGCAAGAAGTATTTTTAAAAGTTAAAATGTTTACGGACCTTTTCCTGTTTTTTTTTTTTTTTTTGTGGATGCATGCTCAGAAGTTAATGCAATGTATTTGCGATTGTGCTAAACCATGTTGTTGTTACAGGTGCAACTGCTCCGGGTGCAAAGTCTTGGTGGGGTGCAACTGGCTGATCCCTGTCATTCTTTAATGCATAGCAGTGACTCTTCACTAAAACTTAACTTTTTAGACAGGTAAAACTTAAGTTACCTATTTTCACATCTAACTTCTCTAGTGCACATTGCAGTGTTTAGGATAAACCATTTTTTTCTAATCTTACCTTTATGCATCCCTGTGACTAGCACTTGCTCTAATACCTGCTGGAAAGCACTAGGACACCTTAAACTGATACAAGCACTCAACTCTTCTTATTAATAAGGAGAAATGAATCATAGGCACTAAACAGCCGCTAATTGCAAAGTACCTTGCTAAGGTAAGGGAAAACAGCTCCTGTACTTTAAAAAAAAGCACCAAACCAGGCATGTCCAAGGTTCAGCTTCCGTTGATTTCTCCTGTCCACCTGGTGAATCTGGGCATACTGGGGCAATGCAGCAATTGCCTCATGTACACAGAAAACCCTTTCCTCCTACCACCCAACACTACAACCTGTGAGAGATGCACTTACATAGCCAAACTGGAAGCAATGCTCTCTTCACCCAAGATTGTGCTAGACAGTCAAGAGGAGAAGGATAACACCTGCACTACACCTCAAGCAACACATAGCCCTTCTAAACTCACACCACCAACACCCACACATAGCAACACTAAATCCATATATGCAGAGGCCCTTAACTGCAACCTGCCCAAGCAATAAGGACCTCCAAAGCTGAAACGCAAACAAACACCAATCACAACCAAAGTGTCACATAGCTCACAACACCAGTGTGCTGCCCAGCAACAGCCCCTAAGGCAAGACAACGTACCTAACAGTTTAGTCACAGGTGACTCTATAGTCAGGCACACTGATGTACCACTCACCAGGCTGAACAAGGAGAAAATTACAGTGAGCTGCCTGTCGGGTGCCAGGATCCACCAAATAACTCATGCACTCAAGTTACTCCACAACAAGTACAAATATGACTCTGTCATTGTCCATGTTGGAGTGAATGACTTGAGATGTACCTCCATGGACTACATGAAAAGAGACATGGAAGAGCTCTCAGATCATGTGACCCAGGCAGGTATGACCCTAGCCCTGAGTAGCATCCTGCCTTCGTCCAGAATGATACCACAATATAAGGACAAAATGATTGACTTCAACAATTGGCTAAGCTTCTGGTGTCATTCAAAGTGGATCCAGTATCTGTCTGCCTGGGATGACATGATTGACAGACCATGATGCTTTGCCAGAGATGGTCTGCACCTGTCGCCCCTGGGATTCAGGTTACTGGCTAAGGCTCTTGCCACCCCTATATTACCTTTTTTAGGCAAAGTTCAAAGGACAAAACCACCACCGTAACAGGTACAAGCATGCAAAATCTGAAGGTAATGCTTCTCAATGCTAGAAGTCTAAACCTCAAAATGCACTCTCTCAAGGCACTCCTAAAAATGGAGAACATCAATATCTGTGCAGTAAATGAGACCTGGTTCAAGGCTCCAGAGAGCACCCCTGCAATACCAGGCTAGAACTCTTACCACACTTTTCGGCTACCAAACCAGGATCGAAACACTAAAGGTGGAGGAGTGTCCATATTCACCAAGGATATTCACACCACCAGGTTAGTTGCCCAACACAATGCGTAAGAAATTCTCCAGGTGCAACTAACACTAAGTATGACTGCAATCCAAATTGTAGCTTGCTACAGATCCCCCACCATGCCCCAAGATTCTCACTACACCTTTCCAAACATACTGGAAAATATTAATATGCAACCAAACACCTTAATACTGAGTGATTTTAACTACCCTGCCATTAACTGGGAAAACTACTCGTGCACCAGCACCTTTGCCCAACGGTTCTTGCAATTCATAAATTCCAATGCCCTGGATCAACTAATCCATAGTCCCACCAGGGGCTCCAATATCCTAGATCTGGTCATTACCAACATAGGAAATCAATGCTCCACACCTATGGTCACCCCTTCGTTGGTCAGGTCAGACCATAAGCTAATCACTCTTAACATCCATATCCCACCCCCACCCCCCAGTAAGGAAACCTCTATAAAAAAACTTCTCCAAGGCCAACTTCATGCTACTCAAGTCAGAAGTTACAAACTTCATGACACCCATGCAGATGGGAACTGAAAGTTCGACTGCTGAGTCCTACACTAAGGCACTGCACAAGCACATCCACTCATGCATGAATCGTGCCATCCCAAATAGAACCAAGATGCTCTCCTCCAAAAAAAGGAAGCCAATCTGGTGGTCCCCTGCCATAAATAAACTTTACAACAAAAGCAAAAATCTGTTGCAGGAAAGAAAATCCCAGGATGCAGAAAACTCCCTTACCAGCCTCAGGAAGAAGCGGAGATCCCTCATAAAATCCTCCAAAGCTAGTTACGAAAATAAAATTGCCAAAGATTCCAAAGACAACCACAAGACATTCTATAACTATGTCAAGAATCTAAATGGCAATGCTCAGATCTTCTCTGAGCTACAACAGAATGGCAATAAACATACTGATCCCAAGGATATTGCCAATATTCTGGCAGATCGATTCAGTGCCAACTTTACCCCCCCCCCACACCCCCTAAATGGCCCATCTCAATACCAGAAGATTGCCAAATTCTGCTAATAATGGCCACACAGGTAAAAAAATGCACTCTCCAAAGCTAAGAATACAGCATCCATGGGACCAGATGACATCCCAGGTTGTGTACTACATGAACTAAAAAATTAACTGGCACCTCACCTAAGGTCATGTTTAATCATACCCTCACCTCAGGCTTCATGCCCACTGAGTGGTGCACAGCTACAGTTATCCCACTCCACAAGGGAGATCCACCTTGGATCCTGGGAACTACCGCCCCATCAGTCTGATGAGCCTGATCTGCAAGGCCATGTAACGTATTATCATGGAACTTATAAACAAAGACATTGGCAACCTTAAAACACTGGACCCCACCCAGTTTGGGTTCGTGAAGGGCCGATCTTGTCTCCTGAACCTTCTTGACTTCTTTGAATCAGTCTCCAGAGCCATGGACGAGGTTAAGGCAGTCCACACAGCCTATCTGGACCTCGCCCAGGCCTTTGACACCATCCCCCACTCTGGAATCATAGATAAACTTACTAAGCTGGCATTAATCCCTAAGTCACTCAAAGGTTTGCCAACTGGCTTATTGACAGAACCCAGACTGTAAATGTAGCTGCCTCCAAATCCAGCTCCAGACAAGTGACAAGTGGAGTACCTCAGGGTTCAGTCCTGGGACCTCTCTTGTTTGGCATCTACTTCTCTGAAGTACAGACCAACACTAAGGGACTCTGGCTAACAAAGTTTGCAGATGACAGCAAACTGGGAGTCATTATTGAATCCACAAATGATGTGGATACTTTACAAAAGGGCCTTACAGAAACAGATGCTTGGTGCCAGAGCCATGGGCTCAAGCTCAATGCCAAGAAATGTATAGTTATCCCCTTTGGGAAAAAACATGTACCCGTGAATTATCACATAGGTGGCAGTACACTAAACACCGAAAGTGTGATAAGAGACTTAGGGACACAGGTGGACAGTGGTCCCACCTTCAATAACCGCATCACCACAACAGTCAGGAAATCCTTCTATGTGGCACACTCATCACTAAGGGCTTTTCATCCAGAAAAAAGGAGGTCATTGTCCCACTGTACTCATTCCTTATTAGACCCATTATAGAATACAATGCCCCATTTGGTATGTACCGCTCAAGACATCTGCAATAACTGGAAAGGCCGCAGAAATACCTCACTAAAAGAATCACAGGCCTAAAGCAGATGCTCTATGCTGACCGCCTTAAAAAACTCCAGCTACACTCTGTCGAATATCGTCTACTCCAAGGTGATTTCTGCTTAACATACAAGGCCATGTCAAACCCAGATCTGTTGGACATGCTACACTTAAAGAAATCCCAATCCCTCAGAGCCACGCACTCCAGGGATCTAAATCTTGTCATCACAATAAACAAAACATGCTGGAGGGATAGGTTCCTGACCCAGAGACTCCCCAGACTCTGGAATAGACTGCCCATACATGTCAAGCAGAGCGCCTCTTTGGCCCTCTTCAAAAGGAACCTTGATGATTGGATGGGAGAAAGGAAATTCACCCCGGGTATCATGTCAGTCACCCTGCTAGACAGGAGTCCAGGGAAGTTAATAGTGTGGGAAGAAATAGCAAGGGAATTGTTATGGCTAGGCTTATATAGGCCCTAGGGCCGATAGCCTAGTACCAACCTATGAACTTATGAACCTATGAATATTCATTAAAGATAAATACACCTCTAGATAGGTTAAATAGTGTGATTCCCTTAACTGACTGTAGGTAAGACCCCTCTTCAGGTCACTGACAGTTATATGACCACCTCCATGAATCAAGACATCCACTCAGCCTGCTTGGATATACGTGAGTCAATCAAGATACAACATTACCCATCCATAGACTCTAACTCACTTGCCCAAAGGTTCCTGGGCTTTGTTAACTCCAATGCCCTGGACCAGTTGGTTGAAACACTCACAAGGGGCTCAAACATCCTTGACCTGGTGCTTACCAACATGGGAGACAGCTGCACCACCCCCAGTGTGTGGCCATCCTTGGTGAGATCTGACCACAAATCAATCTTGCTAGAAGTAACTATAACAACCCCTCCCAATTATCAACAACTACACTAAAAACTTCTCCAAGGCCAATCACAACCTTTTACATGATGTAATAAATAGCTTTATAGCCCCTCCTCCCAATGATGGAACAGACATGTATGCTGAGATATACACCAATGCTTTATAAGAGCACTTGTACAATTGTATTGACTCTGCCATACGTGACAGAAATAAATCAAGATCTTCAAGGAAAAACAAACCTGCCCGGTGGACAATTGCCATTAACAGGGTATACAATAGGAAAAATAAATTGCTGTCTAAGAGCAGGAAGGAACGGTCTCAAAACTAGAAACACTCCCTCCTCAACTTAAACAAGCAAATAAGACTCCTAGTGAAGTCCTCCAAAGATAACTATGAATCCAAATTAGCTTCCCTAACTAAAGATAACCGCAAGGCATTCCTTTAGTCACATCTGTAACCTCAAAGGTAAGGTGCAGATTTGCACTGAACTTGTAGTTAATGGTACTACATATATAGAACCTGTGGCTATAGCAAACCTGCTGGATGACAGGTTCAGTGAAAACTTCACTCCCCTGCCGCATATACCCCAAACCATCCCAAATACCTGTGCCTTGGCTAGTATCTCTTGGGAGCAGGTCTTAAACCCTCTCCAAGACCAAAAACACTGCCTCTATGGGACCTGACAACATCTTGAGCTGTATTCTACATGGGTTAAAACAGGAATTAGCATTACCATTGAGCATGCTTTTCAAGCACAGCCTAAGCACTGACTTCATCCCAGCAGAATAGAAAGTAGCTACCATCATCCTTTGCACAAAGGGAGTGCATTCATAGAACCCGGGAACTATAGAACCATTAGCCTGACCAGTCATCTACAAAGCCATGGAATGAATCATCATGGACTTTATTAACAAAGATATACAAAATCTCCAAATTCTCAATCCCACCAAGTTTGGCTTTGTCAAGGGGAGATCATGCCTGTTAAACTCAGTGGACTTATTTGAGACAGTCACCAAAGTGCTAGACAAGACCAATTCTGTGCATACGGCCTACCTAGACTTAGCCAAGGCCTTTGACACAATCCTCCACTCAGGCATCATTGATGAACTCACCCAGCTGGGTATCAACCCATATATACTGTCAGGTGGATTGCAATGGTCAAAGTAGGGGACTCCACCTTCTCCAGCAGACCTGTAAGCAGTGGTGTTCCACAGGGATCAGTTCTGGGACTCCTACTGTTCAGAATCTACTTCTCTGAAGTGCAAGCTAAAACTAAAGGACTGTGACTGACAAAGTTTAGATGACTGTAAACTGGGCTTGATTATTCAAACCCCTAGTGATGTCAACATACTGCAAGAAGGTCTTATGCAGACTAATGACTGATGCCAATGTCATGGTCTTAAATTTAATGTGAAAAAATGCATTATCATCCACCTTGACAAGGGTGATGCTCCTGCAAACTATCACACCAATAGCAATACCATAAGTACACAGTCAGTGGTGAGGGATCTGGGCACACAGGTTGACAGCAACCTTAACTTCGATCACCATGTCTCCACAGTGGTAAGAAGGGCATTTTATATTGCTCATCTCATAAGTAAGGCATTGCCTCCAGAAAAAAAGAGGTTATAGACCCTCTGTACTCTTCCCTCATCAGGCCAATAATAGAGAGCAATGTTTCCTTTGGTACATTCCTTTCCAAACACCTGCAGGCATTGGAGAGACCACAAAGGTTCCTTATGAAGAAAATGCGGACAAGTGGAAATCATTGTCACTTTACTCTGTGTCATACAGACTGCTCAGAGGCAACCTGTGCCTTGCATATAGAGCAATCTCTGACCCAGCTTTGGTGGAAATGCTGCACATTCACAAGTCAAATGGCACACATCGTGGGGGGCTGCATGTTGGGGGCTGAATGAGGGGCTCTGGGTTTGCCCCCCCCACACAAAAAATCCTGCGGGCTCCCCTGGCCCTGGGGTCATTAGCCTAGTAACTTCCAATGATCCTATGATCCAGACCGTTGCAATAGTAGCAGGAGCAATGGGACTTATAAAAAAAGAACTTACAATTGTACTTAGATATCTAACTGATCCAATTAAGTCCATATGAATTGCAGAAGGAGTCAATTCTGGACACACTGCAGGTGCTGAGCAAAGTACTTCTGTCTTACATCAAAGACTGAAACAATACTAATTTCATGAACTTTAATCATACTTTGACTTAGGAGTGGGTTTTCATAAGTTTTCATAAGTAAAACAAGAGGTAAGACTTGGAAAATGTAAAACTAAATGTCAATCCCTAAGTAACACATTGGACAGCAAATTGTCACACAAATATAACCCAAGAAGTTAGGGTGGATAGTTATACCTCCTCCAAGAGACCTGTTACTTTCAGTATATCCCAAGGTTCAGTCCATGTCCAGTCCTCTTTAACATTTATTTCTCATAGGTCAAAGCTTATGTTAAGGGTTTGTGGCTGATGAAGTTTGCAGATGACTTTGTATCTGGTGCAACATAAACTGCTACACCATGATCCTTCAAGCAGGCCTATTCCAAACAAATAAATGGTATCAAAGCTGTGGAATAAAATTAAATGCCAAGTGAATAATCATATCCTTTGGCAAGCATGACTTCCTTGTAACTATATTGCATTGACAACACACCAGAAAATTGATCCAATAGTTAGTGGTCTGGAAAAATATGTCAACAATGAACTGTTGATTGATCACCATGTATCCGCTGTTGTGAGGAAGTCATTTTTAATTGAACAACTTATATCTAAAGGTACTGCATCCAGATCCAGAGATGTAATTGTTTAGCTGTGCACAGCACTAATTAGACTGATCATTAAGTATAATGTTCCTTTTGTTAAAATATTATTTTCCATAAACAGATATCCAATATTCAATTATTGTAATAAAATAGCAATAATATAATTATAACAATCTGAAGATATAAACCAAGAAAACAATTTTGAACTATATACAATATATACAAAAACCTGAATTATGTAAAATAACAATGTTAATGCTCCTACATAAAGACTTTTGGCTTTTCCCGATTAGGGGTCGCTACAGCGGGACTCCGGTCTGCTCATGACTGGCAGTGGATTTTTACAGTGCTGAGTTGCCAGCCCGATGCCCAACCTTCAACGAAGGCACACCCATTCACGCTCGCACCTACCTGCATGTCTTTAATGTCACTCGACCATGGGGTGGACATGCAGACTCCACACAGAAGGTGCTCCAGCCGAGAATTGAACAGGAGAACCGCTTGCTGTGAGGCGACAACGCTAAAATATTTGATGAGTATATCTGAATTGCATACTGTAAACTTTTTCCTTTTTTTATATAACCATCAGATTCATAATTCTGTTGATAAAAGTCAAGGAGGGAAATTATTTGCATCCAAGGATTGTTGCTAAATAATTTGGGATGAATCCTTTGCTCTTTTCCCTTAGTTTCTCTAATAGAAATTTATTTTAGGAAAGACCAAAGAAAAAACTCAAAAAGAGGTGGCATGGTTGATTTCCATTTTTTGTGATACTTTTTCTTGCGACTGTTAAAACAGTCCATAACAAGAAAATATTGGTAGTTTCCATTACATATTGATAATTTACATTAAATAGGATTAAAGATTTAGATAATGAAAGGTATCAGACCATAAAGATTTTCAAAAAATCATCAATATTTTTCAAAAAAAGTTTTAAAGAGCAATCAGAAAACACATGCGACCAGTTAGCAATACATTCTTGTAAACATAGCCAACATTTTATACTACTATTTATTTTAGCCGTTCTATCTGGATTTAAGAAAAGTTCTGTGTAAAAATTTCCATGTGGAGATATGACAATAATGGGACCAAGAGGTACACCTAACAGAAAATAATAATTAAAAGTTATTCTCAGAAGTAAAAGAAGAGGTATGACCTAATGTAATATGATTCCAAAATTTGAAATTTAAATTAATATTAAGTTTTATAAGAATTTTGCAAAGGTTTGAAAATAAATTTTCAACTTTTGATTTATTATATATTATTTCAAAAAAGAGATGCATTAACATGTTTTTTAAGTCAGTTTGAGTTTTAACACTTTGTAACACTAATCAGTTTTGAGGGTTTAGATCAAATCCAAAAATAAGAGATTGTATTTCCTTTGCTTTCAGCTCTTTAAAACAATGTTGTCAACAAAGTTCTTGGATTCCCAAGAAGCAAGAGTTTGACTATTAGTTTTATTTTTATTTAAACAATGAGTAATGCTAAAAGGAATTATAGATTAGAACCAAACTTTTAAATCTATATACTACTAAGAATTGTATTCTTAATGTCTTCAAAATATAACTTAAAAAGGAGGGGTGTTTAGGAGGAGAAAGATTATATTGTTACAAAGGTAATACCAAAGTAATATGTCTTGATTAGTAGAATTATTATTACCTAAAAGTCAATTATTAAAACAAACAAGATCAAGATATAAAGTTTTCTAATTGAAATTATAATTAGGATCAACCAAATTTAATAAATTGTTAAAAACTGATGCTTTAACATATGTATCAAAGCTCATAAAATTAATTCCTCCCAATCCCCATATTCTAAAATGATGTTGCAAAGCTCTTCTAGGTTTATTAGGGAACCAGAGAAAATTTACTAGCCATTTATTTATTTCTTTAATATAATATTTGTCTGGAAGAAGAAATAAGACCTGAATTACATATAATATTTTAACAAGAAGGATCATTTTTATTAACTGAAGTCTATCTTCAAATAATATTACAAGCTTGTTCTATTGTTTTTATAATATTTTCATAACTGACAGATTTTATTTCATCAATGGATTGCAATAATACAATGCCCAAATATTCCAGCCAGTAAACCTGCTTGCCCATGATGTGATTTCCTTGAATTTCAGTTTCTTCTTTTTATTAAAAACTATAATTTAAAATCTTGTTTGATTAAAGTGAAGACCAGAAATAGAGTGAAATATCATTATAGAATATTCTAATTCCACAAGAGTTTGGCTTGAGTTGGGAGGAATTAACAAAATATCATCAGCTATCATTTCTATGCTTTTTATGTTTGAATTTTTAAATAGAAATAGCAACTATTTTGATAGCTAAGGCAAATGATATAGGGGAGAATGGACAGCCTTGTTTAATGTCTTTAGCCAAAACAAATAGTTCTGATGGAAAAGGGCCAGTTTTGACAGAAGCACTATTATTTTTAAAATACTCTTTAAAAGTGAAATAAAACTAGGAGGGAAATCAAATAAATCTACAATTTTAAATACATAGTTCCAGTTCAAAGAATCAAAGGCTTTTTCAATATCTAAACTAATTAATAGAGCTTCTTCTTCCTTATTATTTAAAACCTCTATATGAGTTATTTTTTTTAATATAATCATGAGTTTGTCATTGATGTATAAAGCCTGTTTGATCAAAGATAATTATTTTGGCTATGGGTTCTTCTATTCTATCCACAAAAATTGACATAACATTTTTAATATCATTGTTTAAAAGTGAAATGGGTCAATAAGAGGAACACAGTTGAGGGTTTTTATTTTCTTTCAATATGGGAGTAATTAACAAATATTTCGAAAAAGAAGGAATCTTTTCCTGTGTTTAAACCTCAACTAGGCTTTTATGAAAAAATGAAAAAAATGTAGGGAATAGTTTATATATTTCTATTATTATTCCATCTATTCCTGGATTTTGATTTATTAGTTTTATCCAATCTCTTTGTAAGAAATTTGTTTACGTAGGTCTTCAATTTTTTAGGGATCTTCTTAATATTAAGAGATTCGAGATTTACGATTGAAGTCTTAATATCAGTTCAGGGAGTTTGATTTTTGAAATGTATAATGAAATCTGAAGGTGTCAAGAATGTCCCTGATATCAGAAGAATTTTTATTACCTTTATGCATAACTTACAGACTATTATCAAATTTTGATTGTGGTTTAACTCTATTTGATAAATTATGCATATGTTTGGGAAATAAATAATATGAGGAAATTTTTAGATTTCCTAACACCAAAGTTGTCTTGTGAGATAAATATATCAAAATAATGTTTATTTAATGTATTAGATTTATCTTTAGAAGATTTTGATTTGGCTACTAAAAGTTGTGATTGTACATTTAATAATTCTGAGTCCCATTCATTAATTTTGTTTTTATACCAAGTTAATATTTTGCCAAAGATATAGGCCTTTAAAGAATTCCAAAACATGACTATATTAGTATCTGAATAATTATTAATGTCAAGAAAGAAATTTAGTTCAGACAATAACCAGAGTTTAAACTCTTTACATTTAGTGATATAAGCTGGAATTCTGGTTGAGAAGAATAACCTTTTAAAGTTGATTTGAAACTTTAGAATTAAGGCATCATGGTCAGACATAGGACAAGGAGTGATGCTAAATCCTAATAACGTTGTAATTAAATCCTGAGAGACTAGTATTCTTTCATTTCTGGTTTGTGTGCCATATTTATATTCATGATGAGAAAAACTTAAAGAGTAAGAATCTTTCATAGAGAATATATCTTTTAAACTGAGATATTCTCTCTGTTTTAAGTGTTTTAGCAGTGGAGGATAATCTCGATTTTCTCTTATTACTAGTGTCAGAATCATCAAGTATACAGTTAACCCAGATCTACTTTGAAAGGTCAAACTGCATATAATCAAAATCCATTTTTGCAAAATGAAAATCGCAGAAGCTTAAATATCCAAACGGTGAATTTTTCCCAGGGTAAGTAAACGCTTGCCCAAACTTAAATGAAACACACACTAAAGTAAGTTAAACCCACTTAGGTGAGAGGCTAAAACCACACCCCCCCCCAACTATATATACCAGCTCCAGGATCCCACTACAGTGGAGAAAACAGCATGTTGGGCAAGTGTTTACTTGCCTCAAAAAGGATACATCATATATGTTTTGGTGTGAAGATTAGCAATAAAAAGATATTTTATATTGCACATCAACTTTGCTATAAAGTGACTCTTAATAGTTATTTTTTACATTGTATTTATTAACAAGGATATTCCAAATAGACAGAGAAACATATTCCTTTTCAGTGAAGACCCAGGCAGTAAAATTCCATTCATAGTTATACATGCAACTCACAAAAATACTCCATTTGATGACTGAGTACATATGTTTTGACATTTACAACCAAAACACATACTATAAGTATTAATAATTATCAACACATAATTGTTTGAACACACTTGAAAATGTAATGTTTAATGTTGGACTCAGTAAATTTGTTGGATGTCATTTCTCTAATTAATTTTACAGAGCTGGGAAAAACATTAAAGTTTGGGGAAAAAGGCCATAGAGTAGAGGAAAGAAATAGAAGGATGAAAAAGGATGAAGAGGAAGAATGGAGAAGTAGAGGGAGAGGAGATATAAACTGGGCATGTCTGATAGGTATCCTTGGGGATTACAGAAAGAAGACATATAGTATAGGTATGGAGAGGACTTAGAGGGAAAAGACAGATAAACGAGTTTGAGAATTAGATGGTTAGCATGGAGGAGCACATGGAGGGACACAAGTGCAGAGCTTTTGTTCCAAAGGTTACTGCTTTAGTTGCAGTTTGAAAGACTTTATGTTTTGCAATACTCTAAGAGAGTAAGGAATTGGATTCCAGATGTTAGAGAGGTATAAGAAGCACAGAGAGTACCCAGGTAAGCTGTTTGGTTTGGTGGTGGACAGAAATATCTGATCTGTTGAGTGAAGTGGTCGAATGGGTATGTATAGTCAGGAAACATTATCTAGGCTTGGGAATTGATCTGGCTTATAGATGAACTTGTCACCAGTGATTAGCTGTGAATGAGTGAGGTAGTGTCTTAATTCCAGCCAATTCAAGCTGCTTAAGGATATGACAAAGATGAAACCTGTAGTGTTGACTAGTTGGAAATTTAGCTATTTAGTTGTAGCACTGAGATAACTGGGTAACTTGGAGATTGATTAAAATGGGTACTCTATACAGAATACTGGGATGAAGATGGATGTTTCAGCATACTTCCTAGCATTGTCTGTAACCTATGGCTTGTTTCTGCATATTTCTACTAGTATTTGGTAGGTTTTCTTTATAGCCTGTTTTATGTCACAGTTAAATTTCAGGTTATCGACAACGATATCCCCAAATAGTTTGGTGTGGGTTATTAGTTCTATATTAGTATGATTGGCATTCATTATTGTAAAGTTCATTTTGATTCTAGCATTTGTTTAGGTGTAGAAATGATTCATTTTGATTATTTTTCAATTTAGGAACATCTGAGAGTCAGTTAGCTAGGAATTTATGTTAGAGAAAGAGTCTTGGGTAAGCTATTTAATTTCTCTACACTTTTTACAGCACAGATGAATGTAGAATTATCTGCTTAGTAGATGACTGTGGCTTGTTCACTTGCTTGGTACAGATCATTTATGAAAATATTGAATAGTAAAGGGCCTGGAATTAACCTTTAGGAAGGTAGATATATTATTCTGCCATTTCACTGCCTGCTGTCTATTTGATAGGTAACTGTTGAACCAGGATAGGGAAGGTTTCTGTATTGCTTGGGAAGACAGTTTATGGATCAGTTTATAGTAAGACATAGTATCAAATGCCTTTGACCATTCAAGGAATAATGCTGATGCAAGGTCACCATTATTTCTGTTCTGATTGACTGTATTTGTAAAGTTTAGTAGGACTGTAGTAGTGCTATGATAAGGTTAAAAACCATGTTGTTCAAGGGATAGAAATTTGTTGTCAGAGATAAAAAGTAACTACTTGTAATTGTATATATTTCACCAGAATTTTTGATAGAGGGGAAAGTATGGCTAAGGGTCTGAACTTGTACAGGTCTTTAGAGCTCTCACCTTTGTGAAGAGGTATAATTTCTCCCAGACGTGGTGACAATTTTCCATAATGGATCAATCTGTTAGGATAGAGATTAGACATGCTAGAGAAAACATGCTTATTTTGATATATTCAATTTGAAATTTATTAGGGTCAACAGAAGTGGATTTCAGGATTAGGAGTATTTTGTTGTTTTGTTTTGTGGAAGTTGAAATAGGCTGCAATGATGGAGTGTTAGACTATAGTTTGGAGATGGATGGTTGTATGCTTAGTTCATCTGTTTCTAAACAGAAATGTGTATACAACACACATAAAATAGACAAAACTGAAGCATAAAGATGAGATCTAAAAAGAAACAACAAAAAAAAAGAATCTGTCAGCATTTTGTCAGCATGGGGTGTTACAAGCAGTGACATCTAAATGGGTTCCTGTTACACATTCAGGGGCAGTAATTACAATCATTAGTACAGCATGACCAGTGAAATATATGCTTAATACAAAATTATTGTATCCTAGAGTACTCCTTGGTACAGCGATCTTTCAAGTAGCGTATAAAAATAACAGAGGTGGAGCCGGTTATATCGATAAAGAAACATCTTTGGTTATAACAGCACGTTATGCACTTCCATGTCATGTTGCAAGGATCATATTTCTTTTTTAGAGGTTTTTTAATTTGCATTGAAGTGTTTCAAACTTCAGACAGGGCACCAGAATTAATAGTGTGACATATTCTGGTAAGGCGCAAAACTCATATTAGCCTCAAACATGGCAAATGTCTTAATAATGAATCTAGAGGATGTTGTATGTTTTAAATGAAACCACTGAAAATGGCAAAGGAATGAGACTGCAGTGCCTAATGAATATGTAATTTTAATGGTTTCATTCAACAGTTTTATGCTTGATTTTTAGTTTATTTTTAATTACAATTTTTGATCAGTTTAAATAGTTACAACTTTGAAGTCAGGCATAGTGTATAATTTTACATAGCAAACATGAAAATTGTATCCAAAATTTTCTAAAAACATGGGATAGAAAAAAGTAACTTTCTTATTCCAGAGGTGATCTAAAGAATGGTTCTACTCAGGAACAGGGATTATTATTTATTTATTTTATTTTACATTTGTTAACTGGGGGTGTCTGACTGAGCTGAAAAAGCCCATTTTCAGCAGAGGCTTGGGGAGAAAAGCTCCACAAAGAAAAATTACAGATACATTTATTTAGACATGATCAGTATACACACAAATTACAAAAGACATGTTTTTACAGTGGTATGCGGCACATCAACAGTTACAGTGGAGAGAACGAACAAAAAACTTTATTTAAAAATAAAGGTAATTAATAGATTTGTGGTGTACAGCTGAAATTTTGAACATAGGTAGAATACGTACATAGTACACAGGTACAGTACATACATTGTAGATTAGTCAGTGTTTGTGAGTAAGATTGAAAATTATTATCAAGCACTCTAGATTTAGTGCGTATACCTTATCCACTTTCACTAGCCTGGGGAGCAATCATGGCAATGCCAACTTTGCTTGAGATGTTGCCTGATGAGGTCTTTAAAGGAGGCTTTGGATGATGTGTTTTGAATGCTAGTGGGGACAGAGTTCCATTTTTTAGCCACTGAACTACTATATAGTGCATCTCCAAAGCTATTGTAGCTGTTGGTGACTTCTAGTAGTAGTTTACTTGATGATCTAAGAGGCCTTTTGGCTGAGTGATGTTGTACTATGTTTTTGAGGTCAGGACACTTATTGGGGAGGTATGTATAGAATGACAGAGGCAGAGCTGATTGTAGGTTAGGAGGTTAGGCAGTTCAAGCCAGTGGAGCTGTCTCAAAGCAGTACAGTGATGAGTTTTATATGAGCAATTTGCAGCAAGGCGGGCAATTCTGTTATAGCAGGCTTCCATTTTGCTTAGTTCAGTTTTGTTGAGATTAGTCAGAATGGGAGATGCATAGAGTAGGGTAGGTAGAAGTTGGGAGTGAGCAATGGCTGATCTTGTGTTGTTGGTAAGAAATGGTTTGATACAGTAGAGTGATCCCAGTTTGGCATGTACTTTTTTAATAGTTAAGTTGAGATGACTATCAAATTTTAGGTGGAAGTCTATGGTTATTCCCAATAGCTTAGCCTGTGCCACTGGAGCGATTGGAGTAGCATTTGCGGAGTAGATAGTGAATTGACTGTTAAGAGTGTTTTTGTTAGAACTGGTTATAATCATAAGATGAGTTTTCTTTGGACTGAGGATAAGTTGGGCTTTGGTAAGGTAGTTTTCAACATCAGAGAATGCTAGTTGAGTTGTTTGCAGGAGGGTGTGAATGTTTTGTGCAGCACAGATTAAGGTAGTGTCATCTGCATACTGAATGATAGATGCATGCTGTGTGGAGGTATGGAGGTCATTTGTGGAGACTGTGAATAGTAGTGGTCCTAAGATAGAACCCTGTGGGACTCCTATAGTTATGGACAACTGAGGAGAGAGAGAATTTGCCCATTTCACAGCTTGGTACCTGTCAATTAAGTAGCTTTGGAACCAGGTGAGAGTGGAATTTGATAGGTGATATTGGTTTAGTTTGTTTAGCAGGATTTGGTGTGAGACTGTGTCAAATGCTTTGGACATATCCAAAAAAAGAGTTGACACCTGTAGGCCTTCATTTTTGAGACGGTTTACTGTGTCTGTGAAGCAGAGGAGGGCTGTAGTGGTACTATGGGCAAGTCTGAAACCATGCTGAGTAGGTGACAGGATGTTGCTGTCTAGGAGATAGTTTAGCATCTGGGTATGGATGCATTTTTCTAGGATTTTGACCAGGGGGGAGAGTAAAGCAATGGGTCTGTAGTTATTAAGTTCAGTGGAGGTCCCACCTTTATGTATGGGTGTAACATAGGATATTTTCCAGAGTTTGGGCACATAGTTTTCTACAACTGATCTGTTTATGAGAGTGGAGATTGGGATAGCAATAACATTTGCTGTGAGTTTCATGAAATAGCTGGGGAGTAGGTCGGCTGCTGTTGATGAGGTTTTTAGTTTGGAGAGCATGCTTTTGATTGAGGTGGTGGAAACTGTTTTGAGGGTAAAGCTTGTATTAGTGTTATCTGTGTTGGGGGGGGGGGGGATAGTGAGGAAGGAACTGTCCTGTGATACTAAGGATAGAATTGAGTTCACAAAGTGGGAGGTGAATTGTGTTTCAATGGGAACTTTAGTGTCAGGGGTGGTTGGTTTGGGGGGGATAGTGAGGAAGGAACTGTCCTGTGATACTAAGGATAGAATTGAGTTCACAAAGTGGGAGGTGAATTGTGTTTCAATGGGAACTTTAGTGTCAGGGGTGGTTGGTTTGGGGATAGTGAGGAAGGAACTGTCCTGTGATACTAAGGATAGAATTGAGTTCACAAAGTGGGAGGTGAATTGTGTTTCAATGGGAACTTTAGTGTCAGGGGTGGTTGGTTTGGGGGGGATAGTGAGGAAGGAACTGTCCTGTGATACTAAGGATAGAATTGAGTTCACAAAGTGGGAGGTGAATTGTGCTTCGATGGGAACTTTAGTGTCAGGGGTGGTTGGTTTGGGGGTAGCCTTTTGGGTGGACTTTAGTAGCTGGTTTACATTTTTCCAAAATTTTTGGGGGTTGTGTTGGTATTTAGTTTGTAATGTTGTGTAGTAAGATTTTTTTGTCCAGCCGAATGCATTTTTTTGCACGGTTGCGCAGTTCTTGGTACTTAGTTAGGCTTTGTGTTTCTTTCTTTTTTTATAGTAAAGCCAGGCAGTGTCTCTGGACTTGAGGATTTGTTTGGTTTCTTTACTGAGCCAGGGGTTTGTAGAGGTTCTAACCTTGATTTTGCACAATAGAGTGACAGTGTCTAGGTGTTGTAGAAATGTTTTGTTGAAATATGCTACAGCCTGGTCAAGTGGGAGGGTTTTTAGGGGGGGGTCCAGTCACAGTTACAGAGTAAAGTGCTGAGGACCTCAGGAGATAATTTTTTTGTGTTTCTAGTGGATATATAGTTAGTGGTTTTGTTTATGCTTGTTTTACTACGTATAAAGTATATTATGTTGTGGTCACTTAAGGTGTCTGGGAGAATGACTGTGTGAGGGGACAATGTGGGGTTGTTAGTTAGGACCCAGTCAAGGATGGATTCTCTTTTAGATTTTTTATCACATCTAGTTGGAATTTGGACTAGCTGCTGGTAGCCATGGAGGTTTATTACATTACTTGGTGGTTCTGATATACAGGTGAACCAATCTAGGTTGAAGTCCCCCAAAATAAGGGTTTCTTGTGAGTATGTGGAAGAACACCAGGATAAGAAGTCTTCAAGGCTAGCAGGTGTATTACCAGGTAGAATATAGATCATAATTGTGGTGATGACCTTTTTAGGGTGAAGTTGAAGTTGTGAGATAAGTATGTCCCAATTATTGGGGGAGGGGTAGGAGTTTGGTAATTGATGGACAGTTAAGTTGGACTTGTACAGTAAGGCAGTTCCACCCCCTTTATGAAGTGGTCTGTCTTGTCTAATGATTTTGTAGCCGGTAGAGAGAACTTCTGAGTTAGCTATGTTTTTATTTAGCCAGGTTTCTGTTAAAGCAACTATGTCTGGGGAGTAGTGTGCCATTGTGGCCTGGAGTTCATGTATTTTATTTTTGATATTTCTAATATTAATATTTAGCATTAAAAGATGGTTGGTTTTGCTGCTGTTGTTGATTTGCCCAGGGATGAAGAAAGTGGAGGTGTTATGTTCTGACATTTGTGTGGAGCAGTTTGTGTTGGACAGGATGGATTTGGGCCTGGGTTGGGGTGGATATCCCCACTTATGGTGAGCCTGCTGTTAAAATGTTGACACAGATGTTGGAGTTTGGTAAGGAGTATGAGAAAGTATTGTTTTTTTTTTGGAGTAGGAATGAGAGCATATGTGTTTAGTTCTGAATTGATCCGTTATGTAGTTCTTGAACAATTGTGGGCAGATATTATTATAATGTGTGGTGTCTGTATATGAGAGTGCATAATGTAGTGTTGTGCTACTAAGTTTAGGGATATTGCCAGAGTGATAACTTGTGATAGTCATGGTTATAAAGTTTAAGTTGATTCTAGGTGGGGAGTCTGAATAGGAATTATAGGGTTGCACTATATGTGGATGGGGAAGTAGTGTGGGTGATGTAAAAAATGCCTAGTGGGAAAGAGAGTGATTGGGAGTATTTTGTGTGGAGCAAGTTGATGTGGTATAATGTGATATGACTTGAGGAGCTGTGATTAGTGCAGGTGATGTGAGGGTGAGCTGTGGGTGTGATTACTATAAATGTAGAGGTAGTGGGGTCTGGAGAGAATAGGGGCGGGGCAGGGGAGCAGAGAGAGCCTGAGCGTTAGCGAGGGCGAACCGAGCGGGGCAGAGCCCACCAAGACAAGAGAAAAAAGTAAGTATTACTTTACAAATCTGAACACTTTAAACAAATTCCTGAGGTCTAATGGCTTACCAGCAAGCAGAATGTAATTGCTGAAGAGCACTTGTGTCCTAGTGGGAGACTAGAAATTTAAAGATGGCTCCATGCTCAGCAGGAGTCTAATATAGACTTAGTATTGGGGAAGGGAGATAGCACAAGGGGTGTAAACTAGGTGGAATGCAAGCAAAAAAAACAGAGAGGTAATCAGTGGAAATCAGTGAAGGCCTTAGAGGGGGTAAGTAATAATTCAAACTACCTGTAAAGTGAAGGAGAGAAGAGACAGCAAAGTTTATTAAGGTTGGGAGTGTGTCTTCACATTGACTTGCTGATTAGTAACCAGTTTGTGCACAGATTAGAGTAGGGAGATACATTAGCAATGAAGGAGAATGTTTAGAGATGCAAATAAACAGGTGGGCCTCCAAGTGATACAAACTAAGGCAAAAAGCACTGAGAGGGCTGCTTGATGGTTAATTTAGTCACAGGGATCTGAATTAAATGTATACTGTCTATTGGACAGTTAGGATTACTGTACTAGCTGGGGGCGGTGAGGACACAAGGCTACAACAGTCAGTTTTATTAGCACACTGAGAATTACTAAGAAATACTGCTAATGTAATAGCTTTACTCTCATAAAACATGCAAGTAGAATGCCTGGGTGGACTGACCCTGCTCTTGAGGCTCAAAATGTATATCTACTGCTAATGTAATAGCTTTACTCTCATAAAACATACAAGTAGAATGCCTGGGTGGACTGGCCCTGCTCTTGAGGCTCAAAATGTATATACATGTTTAGTTTGCAGTACTGATTCCTTCTTATACTGTATGGGTGGAGTGGTAGCCGCAGACTGCAGATTTGCTCGAGTGTGCTCTGAAGAGAGAGAGAAAAAAAGAGAGGATGAAGCTAGTAGAAGGAGACAAAGACAGGTCAAAGGAAGTAATGAGGAGACAGGAGGGTGTAAAAGATACAAATCTGAGGATAGTGTGGATAAAGCAGGAGAAGAGATGCTACTGCTACAGTTTGAGAGTACTTCAACAGTTCCCACATCACAGTGCCATAACTTAGTTTGGAAACAGATTAATAAATCATACACAATACATTTATCAGCCAATTATCCTGTGCATACAAGAAAAAGGAAAACGAACACTTAACATCACAGCTGAATCAGTAGCAGAGACAACTGTAGTGCTAAATCAGTAAATACTGTTTCTAACTCCAACACTAAGTCAATTAGATTTACATTGCAGTTATAACAGCAGTTTTAGTACATCATAGTAGCATAGAGACAACGTAGCTGCAGTGGTAGTGTCAGTAAAAACACAATTCCTGAATTACAGAATCAGCCAGTTAAACAAATAAGCAGGTCAGTAGTCAGGAATCAGAAAAATGAATACTAGTTGTATAGATCCAAATACAGCAAAATGTAAGTATTACTTTACAAATATGAACACTTTAAACAAATTCCTGAGGTCTAATGGCTTACCAGCAAGTAGAATGTAATTGCTGAAGAGCACTTCTTAAAAAAATGAAATTCCATTTTCATCAGACTAACATAGGTTCATAGGTATGTACTAGGCTATCTGCCCAAAGTCATTTATAAGCCTAGCCAGAATGTACTGGCTTTCGCCAACCCCTTAGATTAGTTCCCAATGCCTCTGTCCAGCAGACCCATTGAAGTGATCCCCAGGGTAAACTTTCTGTTTCCCATCCACCCATCAAGGTTTCTCTTGAAGAGTGTTAGTGAGGAGCTCTGCCTAATGTAGACAGGAATCATGTTCCAAAGCATGGGAAATCTCTGGGACAGGAATATATCCCTCCAGCATGTCCAATTAATTGTTGTGGTGAGGTTTAGATCCCCAGAGCATTTGGCTCAAGGGGATATGGTTTTCTTTACGTGGAGCATGTCCATCAATTCTGGGTTGGACATGGCTTTGTATGTCAGGAAGAGATCACCTCTGAGTAGGTGGTATGCAACTGAGTACAGCTGGAGTTTCTTCAGTCGAGCTGCATAGAGCATCTGTTTGAGGCCAGTGATCCTCTTGGTGAGGTGCTTCTGTGGTCTTTCCAGCTGTTGCAGGTGTCTTGCAAGGCACATCGCAAATGGGGCATTGGAATCTATGATGGGTCTGATGAGTGATGAGTAGAGGGGCACAATGAACTCTTTTGATCTGGATGTGAACCCTTTTGTGATTAGGTGGGCCACATAGAAGGATTTTTTAACCACTTTTGCAATGTGATTATCAAAGAAGAGATTACTGTCTACTTGGGTCCCCAGATCCCTTATTACGTCTTCTGTATTTAGGGGACTACCTATGTGGTAATTTGTGGGTACTTTGTTTTTTCCAAAGGGGATGACTATGCACTTTTTGGCATTTAGCTTGAGGTCATGATTTTGACACCAGGTATCCATCTCAGTGAGACCCTTTTGGAGGATGTATGTGTCAGCTGAAGAGTCAATTATAGCCCCTAGTTTGCAGTCATCTGTGAACCTGGTCAGCCATAGTCCTCCTGTGCTTGCCTGTACCTTTGAGAAGTATATGCCAAACAGAACGCTACTTGTAACCAGTCGGACCTAGCTCCCACAACCCTCACCATGTGGGTCCTGTCCATCAGCCAGTTGGCAACCCATCTTGTGACATAGGAGTTTATGTTCAGGCAGGTGAGCTTGTCTATAATACCAGAATGGGGAATGGTGTCAAATGCCTTTGTGAGGTCTAGGTAGGCTGTGTGTACCACCTTTCCCTCATCTATAGCCTTGGTAACTGTCTCAAAGAAGTCCACCAGGTTTAGGAGGCATGATCTGCCCTTAACAAAGCCGAACTGGGTAGGATCCAGTGTTTGGAGGTTCCCAAAGTCTCTATTAATGAGTTCCATGATGATGCGCTCCATAGCCTTGCAGACCAAGCTAGTCAGGCTTATAGGGTGATAGTTCCCAGGGTCTGTTGTGGCTCCACCTTTGTGGAGTGGAATAACCATTGCTGTGTGCCATTCTATGGGTACATAGCCTGTGGAGAGGCCGTGTTTGAACAGTGTGTTTAGGTGAGGGGTTAGTTCGTCTTTGAAATCATGTAGGATGCAGCCTGAGACACTGATCTGTCCCATTGATGCTGTGTTTTTGGTTTGGAGAGGGCTGTTTTAACCTGAGTGTCTGTGATTTCATCAGCTCTACATTCTTCTGGTATGGTTATAGGCCCTTTTGGGGGTGAGAGGAGGTTGAAGTTTGCATTGAACCTGCCTGCTAGGATGTTGGCTATATCGGTTGGTTCAGTGTATTTTGTGCCATTCTGCACTAACTCCGAACAGATCTGAGCATTGCCACTTAGATTCTTGACATAACTAAAGAATGCCTTGTGGTTATCTTTGAAGTCCTTGGCAATTTTTCTTCCGAAGCTAGCCTTGGATGATTTTATGTATTTTCTTGCTGATACTGATCAGGGATGTCTTCCCTTCTTGGGATTTTGCTCTTTTCTGTACTAGTTTCCTCCTTCTGTTGTATAGCTTGTTTATGTCAGGGGTCCGCCAGACTGGTTTCCTTTTCTTGGAGGAGTGAGTCTTGGTTTTGCTTGGGATAGCACAATCCATGCATTCTTGTAGGTGCCCGTAGAATGCATTAGTAAAAGATTTTGCAGCTTGGACAGTGTTATCCTTTAGCATGGGGCCTTTGAAACTTTCCACCATGGTCTTAAGTAACGTAAAGTTTGCTTTCGAAAAGTTTTTCATGGTGGTTTCCTTGACCGGGGGTGGGGGAGGAATGTGGATATCCAGAGTGATTTGTTTATGGTCAGATCTAATCAGAGAGGGGTTGACCACCGATGTGGAACACCGGTCGCCCATGTTGGGGATGACCAGGTCCAATATGTTGTCACCTCTGGTAGGAGTGATGAACAGTTGATCCAGGGCATTTGAGTTTATAAATTCTAGGAAATGTTGGGTAAGGGAGTACTGGGAGAACTTGAGTAGTTCTCCCAGTTAATGTTTTGGTAATTGAAATCACCCAATATTAGGGTGTTTGGTAGGACCTTTATGTTTCCCAGTGTTCCCAGAAATGTGGAATGGGTGTCCTGGGACATGGTGGGTGATCTGTAGCAAGCTACAATTTGAATTGCAGTTTTGCCCGTTGTTAGTTGCACATGGATAATCTCTGAAGCATCATGCTGTGCCACTAACCTGGAGGTGTGGGTATTCTTGATGAATATGGATACGCCCCCACCTTTTGTATTTTGGTCCGGGATCTGTGGCCAAAATGTATGGTATGAGTTGTAGCCTGGTAGTGATGGGATGCTCTCTGGAGCCTTAAACCAGGTTTCTGTTACTTCACATATATCGATTTTCCCCATACTGAGGAGTGCCTCAAGTGTGTGCATTTTGAGGTTTAGACTTTTGGCATTGAGTAACATCACCCTCAGTTTTTTGTTATTTGTGCTACTTACAGCAGTGGGTTTGACTTTTGAGCCTTGCCTAAAAAAAGCACTGTGGAGGTGGCAAGAACCTTGGCCAGTATTCAAAAGCCTAAGGGTGACAGGTGCAAGCCATCTCTAGTGAAGCAGCGTGGCTTGTCGAGCATGTCATCCCAGGCAGACAGACACTGGATCCCCTTTGAATGATACCTGAAACTTAGCCATTTGTTGAAATTGATAATTTTTGCTTTATACCGTGGTATCATTCTTGGTGAGGGCAGGATGCTACTCAGGGTCAGGGTCATACCAGCCTGGGCTATGTCTCTTTTCATGTAGTCCAGGGAGGTATGGCTCAGGTCATTCACTTGGCAAAAAAGAAGCAGAGCCAGCAAAACAGTGACAATAGATATATATTAAATAATATTGTTGTTATAACATCTTAAACAGCAAAAACAAACCGGTTTCGGCCGGAAATAAACACAGCCTTCATCAGTGTACAAATAATAAGATTTCAAAAGCTGTTTAAATAGAATAAGCTGACAGTCTATTGGATAATAACTAGAGATGCTCATTGAGGCCAGGTGGGAACAACCCACCCAGTTTGATAATCCACTTATTCTCTTTTGCTTTAAGAATAGAATGCCAACCAGTTTTGTTAATACGATTACCAAACACCATATCAATAATTATGAACCTAAATTTAGCTGAGGAATGTACCAATTGATGCTTATAAAGGGCATTGTGTAATCTCTTTTGTTTGATGTTACTGATATGTTCTGATAAACGTATTTTCAGGGGTCGTGATGTTTGGCCCACATAGAAAGAACCACAACTGCACGTAGCCAGATAAATAATCCAATCACTACAACAGTTGGAAAAAAAGGTAAGATCAAACACAGTTGGACAATTCCTGCTTGTAAAGTGTTTGGATTTATCAATATACTGACAATTCGTGCAATGACCACATGGGAAACAACCTCGTAACGGTTCCCCTGATAATGTTGTTTGTGTAAAAGAGTTGGACCTATAATCACTATGTTTGTAATGATTAAAAAAAGCATTTAGCATCAATTGGTACATTCCTCAGCTAAATTTAGGTTCATAATTATTGATATGGTGTTTGGTAATCGTATTAACAAAACTAATTGGCATTCTATTCTTAATGCAAAAGAGAAGAAGTGGATTATCAAACTGGGTGGGTTGTTCCCACCTGGCCTCAATGAGCATCTCTAGTTATTATCCAATAGACTGTCAGCTTATTCTATTTAAACAGCTTTTGAAATCTTATTATTTGTACACTGACGAAGGTTGTGTTTATTTCCGGCCGAAACCGATTTGTTTTTGCTGTTTAAGATGTTATAACATCAATATTATTTAATATATATCTATTGTCACTGTTTTGCTGGCTCTGCTTCTTTTTTGCCAATTGTGTCATTTTTGAGCCGGGCAATTGCTTCCGTGCAGGAGGACTCGTTTTGTGTTACTCAGGTCATTCACACCAACATGGACAATGACAGAGTCATTTTTGTACTTGTTTTGGAGTGACCTGAGTGCTTCTGTTATGTGGCGGATCTTGGCACCCAACAGGCAGCTAACAGTAACCTTCTCCTTGTTCAGCCTAGTGAGTGGGACGTCAGTGTGCCTGACTATAGAGTCACCTATTACTAGTGTGCTGGGTATGTTATTATGCCTTAAGGGCTGTGATTGCATGGCGCACTGGTTTTGTGAAGTATGTGTTTCATGGTTTCTGCTGGGGGGTGGAGGTTGCTTGGATGTCTGCTTTGGAGGTCTCTGTTGCTTTTGCAGATTTTTATTTAGAGCCTCCAAGTATGTTTTCATGTATTTATGTATGTTTTTTGCCAGTTCTGGTTTAATGGGTCTAAGTGAGACTGGTGGTGTGATGCAAGTATTTCCCTTCTCCTCTTGACTGTCTGATCCAGTCTTGGGTTGAGAAAGCTTAGCCTCCAGTTTGGCTGTATATTTGCATCTCTTGCATGTATTAGTGTTTGGTGGTAGGAAAAGAGGGTTGTCTGTGTACATGAGGCAGTTGTAACATTGCCTCAAGATGCCCATATTCACCAGTTGGACTAAAGAGTGCACCTGAAACTGCCCTTTGGACATACCTGGAGAGGTACAGTGAACTGTTTTACTGATTGGCTGGTAAGGTCGAATAGAGAGCCTTGTCCTTCTGTACAGTATAGGGGAGTCTAGTGCTACGGTTTATAAGTGCTTGCTATGATATGTTTTGAGCAAGTGCCAGGCTGAGAAATGAATGGTTTGAGTGCTTAAGTTGACAGTTTGTCTAGTTCCAAGGGAAAAACTGAAGAGGAGACTTTGTGGAGCTGGGAATAGTTATACCCTAGCTAACTGGCACTGCCCGGCATGCAAAACCAGGCAAATGCAGTTTTTATAGCAGGGAAATGAAAGAGATAGAAACTAGCCCAAAATGGTCAATAAACTACTAATTTCTGGGTTGATACCACTCCTCCAGGGACAGATAGGCTGCTCAAACCTCCCCTCTCTCAAAGGTGAACAGAGAAACTTCCTTCTATCCAAGTAAGGTATGGGCAAACACAGAGACTTGTAACACAGCACTGAATTCAGCACTAACCTGAAAACTGGAGTATACTAGCTTAGAAAGGCAGGAAACAAGTATTTTTTTTTCAGAAAATAAAGCAGATTCAACCAAAAAAAAACTTTAAATGCACAGAAAAGGATACATATTGTTATATATCTCAGATCAGAGTTGTAGTCAATGCCCTTAGTAATAAAGTAGGAAGAAACACAAATACAGTAAAATCAGATGAATAAAGTGCAATTTATATAAATATATACATATATATATATATATGGATTCCTATTACAAGAACAAAAGTTCACTACTTCGAACTTGTAATAGGAAGCCTCACTTCTGCAAAAGTTTACTTTAACGAAAGTGAATTTTTGCATAAGTGCACTTCACGTAAAACACCGCAGCACAGTGGAGGACATAAAAAACAAGCTATGTCCTCCAGTATGGTGCGATAGTCATGGACCTTAGGGTTAGGGCATGGGTTAGGGTAAGGGGATAGTTAGTAAAGCTATCCCCTTACTCTGCCCCGTGCCCTAACCCTAAGGTCCATGAGTACTGCACGGAAGTTCAGTACAACACCCATTCGTTGTACTGAACTTCACGTAAGTGCACTTTTGATTAGGTGCACTTTCGCTGCAGTGAGCATTCCATGCACTATTTCAAATTTGTGAAAATTTCATCTAGTGTATGGAACCCATATATATATATATATATATATATATATATATATATATATACATATATACAATAGAAAACGAACAAACTGATTTAAACAAGTTACTCAATTAACCAAAAAAAGCTCAAAACTGAGCCCTTTTCCAGCAGTCTTCAATCAGACAAGTTCTAACTGCATACTCCTGCTACTAGGGTGCAGGGGAACCTTCTCCAAAAAATGATGGCCTGGATCAGTGCTCAAGTTATGCAAACAAAGCTTGATTCAGCAGGCCTGAATCTGGTCTATGCTGCAGCAGCAGGGTGCACCAATTTCAGAAAGAAACAGTTCAAATAAGCAGGCACAATAAGCCTGTGACCAGAAATTCCCAGCCCAGAAGGCAGAATACAGCCTCTCCTCCCACAAGAGTGCAGACCACAAACCTACTTAATGTAGAATAATTGACCTGAAGCCCAAGTGCTTAAACCAGAACAAATACACTTTTAGAATAGCAGACACTGAGCCTTCAATCAGCAATTCCTAGCTTAGAAGGATGTAAGCTACCTGTCCTGCCACAACAATGCAGACCACAAACCTTCTTAATGTAAAACAACTGATATGAAGCCCAAGTGCTTAAACCAAAAGACTTAGAATAACAGTTACAATTTAATCAGGCTATTACCAAGCAATAATAAATACAGCAGAATTAATAAAATTGAGTACTTTTAAGAAGTGGCAAAAGCAAAATAAAGTAGGAGGAAACACAAATACAGTAAAAGCAGATGAATGAAGTGCAATTTTTTTTTGTTAGTAAAGTGCAAGGAGACAGGAAGGAAGAACCTAAGTGGGTTGACCTTCTCAAATCTTCTCTCTGTATTAAGTAGAGTAAAGACGACTCAGAATATGATCTCACTGTACTTGGTTAAGTGAGCAAATGAGATGGACCCAGGAGGCGTGTTCAAATACAGACTTAGAGGAGGGGCAGGCAATTCTAGAGCCACCAACACTAAAACAAGAACAGAGAGAGTGGGTGGGGAACTAACTGCAAAGAGACACACAGCACACTATTCAGTGAAACAATTAGGTAGCAGAAAAAATAAAATACAGTACTTTTAAAACTGCAAGTTTGCACTTAACAGAAGAATAAAACACAATACTGCAAGTTTGCACTTAACTTCAGCTTCTAATGCAGGTGATTTTAGCTAACCAAGTCACTCAAAAATTGAGCATAAAATGAATTCTCAAACTTTGTGGCTAGCACTTAAGAGGAAACCCTCTAGGCTAACAGTTAAATATCAGATAACAAAGAAGTGAGAAGACCACCACCCCCTCTTACAGCAGAGAGACACATAGCACACTATTCAGTGAAACAATTAGGTAACAGAAAAAATAAAATACAGTACTTTTAAAACTACAAGTTTGCAAAGAATAAAACACAGTACTGCAAGTTTGTATTTAACTTCAACTTCTAATGCAGGTGATTGTAGCCAAACAAGTCACTCAGAAATTGAGCATAAAATGAATTCTCAAACTTTGTGGCTAGCAAGTACAGAGGAAACTCTTTAGGCTAACAGTTAAATATCAGATAGCAAAGAAGTGAGAAGACCACCACCCCTCTTACAGCAGAGACACACACAGCATACTTTTCAGTGAAACAATTATGTATCAGAAAAAATAAAATACAGTACTTTTAAAACTGCAAGTTTGCACTTAGAATAATAAAACACAGTACTGCAAATCTGCACTTAACTTCAGCTTCTAATGCAGGTGATTGTAACCAACCAAGTCACTCAGAAATTGAGCATAAAAAAAAAACAGATACATTCATTGCTTATATTTTTATACACAGTACAAGTCACAATATTTTATTATAAGCATTCATAACAGACATCATTAAAATATAAAACAACTTCCATTAATTTCTGTTTCCTTCTTTGTAAATGACGTTCATACTGGCAATATTTTTATATATATACATCATCACTGAGTTCACACTACGTGGGGAAAAGGGTATAGTTCTTGATCCCCACTGTATAACTATCTCAGTCAAAACAGATCAATGTTTCAAAATATTTATCATATGGTCTTAATCATATGGGTTTTGACATTTTAAAACTTCAGTCTTTTGAACAAAACTCATATTTCTTTTTTATCTAAAACCACTTCCATGTCCCCACCTCTTTCATTCTCTTGTATACTATCCAGTACAAAAATATCTTTTCAGTCATTACAATTCCTGATATTCTTAAATAGTGCATTATAACTGCCTTTGTTCTTATGCATACAGATGGTCCCTAATTCTTAAGTAGAGCGTTACATACATTTTTATATATAAATGAAGGACACCCCTCACACTTAGGCAAATATACCACATTTTCAGAATTACTCTTGTAATATTGTTTTGCTCTGAAAGTTCTCCCTGTTTCTTCATGTGGATGATATGTAAGGTGGGGTATGTAAATGTTCCTTTTGGTTTAGTTGGACAGGTAAACACAGGTTGACCTTCCAGAAAGTATCATTAACTCTCATAATCTTACATTTTCTACTCATTATCTTTGTTTTTTCACTACAGTCTATAGACTCATTCAAAAATCATTCTATATTCATGTTTGTGCATCTGCATCATCCTTTAATTATAATGGGCCATTTGATGGTATTGTTGTGTCGTTTGGTTCATCTTGAATCTTATTTGCACTTTTCTCAGGTTAACCTCTTTTAAGAAATGCACTTGTTTAATTCAAACTTATACATATTACTTTGAACCTCATCTGTCATTAATCTTTAAGTTCATGCAAATTATTTTTTGTACATTTTATAACAATTTGAGGTCTGCAAAAGGTATTAATTGCTAACAATTTATTAAATATTTTACCTACCTACCAACCAATTATTTCTCATAAATTACTTATAATCAAAAAATGTATATTCTAAGCAAGTATATTAATTTTTTTTATTTAAAAAAAATCTGATGACATAATAAGGTAGGCACAAAAATCTATTTACTCACAATTGTCACCGTTAAATACAATCATCAATACATCTGCAATAATAAATAATGTACTATGCAAAGGATGGCTGTAAAATAACTCTCCTTCCCTATTCTATCACTGCATGGTTAGCATAGCTGGTTGCCATAAGAGCATCCATTGCTACTGCAGTTTTCTGTCTATAAATATCTTTGTTAGCCATAAAAAGTTGTTCTGAAGTATAACTCCAAGTAACTGTATTGCTATTTTAAATCTAGATTTATCGACTTTTTCAATCACAGTTAACCATCTCTCCCTTGCTGTCAGATGTCAGTAATGTAGAATTACTGCGCACAATTTCATATCCACAGTAGTTAACAACGAAGTCTCACAGACTTGCAGTTCTGTCATTTTAGCACAAAAATAAAATGAATTATTTACATATGTCTGCAGTTTCTGTATTTTTGGTTTCAGCTCTTCCTCCACTAATACATCTGTTAGCTCAGTTTTATACCCTGCAGCACTTAAAATAGATTTAAAAGGTAAAGGGATACAAGTCAAATGAAGCTTAGTTATCCTTGCAGAAAATCACTCAAATCATCTGAAATGTATACATTTGTAAACAAATCCTTAATAAAAATAACAATTTTCTAAAATGTTTGCATCACTTCCTTTCTTCTAACCATCTCATAGGCTGACGTTTCCTTTAAAAATGTTCGTAAATTCCAAAATTACAGTCCTTAGCATTCATTGTATCAATGGACCTCCCTTACCAGTTTTCATAAATCTAAAACATGTCTTGATTGTTGCTTTATTCCAAGCTCTCATTTTCTTTATTTGTCAATTTACAATATTTGTTTTTAGATGGATTTCTTATTGCTGTATGAATTTCGTTATCACAATTTGCTTTGCACACATCTAAAACTGGGTTAGTCATTATGCAAAAAAATCATCCTTTTTCTTCAAATTATTATTTTTAGGTTTAATTCCACATTGGCACCACCAAGAGTGCCCTGTTGGTTGTACGATGGGCACATGTAAGACCACAGGATACACAAAGTATATGTAGCTGTAGCAGCAAGAATTATGAGAGAGTTTCTATCTTTATGGGAATTACCCTTCCTGTTTTTTGCCAAAATATTTTCTTTTTGTTGCATATCCTGTTTAATTTGGAATGCCACCAGGACAGTTTGTTTCTGGAGCTAGTTCTGGCCTTACTTCTGGTAGGCACAGCAGCCTCTATGCAGCCAGTGGCACAGTTGTACAGACTTTCTGAAAGTAATTCAACACAGCTGCAAGTGTTCTTTGGGCTTGAAGGGGCATTGAATTTTGACAAATCATCACTTAATAAAATGCAATTTGCCTTGGAATAATTCCTAATTGTTACTGATTTTCATGAGATTATGGAACTGATTTTGATTTCAAAGAAGACAGCTTCATGGTCAGATCTTTCCATTCTCCCATATTTGTAAGCATGCAGTCCAGTATATTGGAGCCTATAATGAGCGTATTCACTATTTGGTCAAGGGTGTTTTGCATTTATAAAGTCCAGGAATCTCTGTGCATGTAGGTTTGAGGCTGTACAAAAGAGCAGGCTAGCACGTATGGTTGATGCACAGATAAACCAACCTTGAATACTGCAAACAAAATCCAGCACCCTGAGTGTGTATAGCAAAGGAACTGATTTATTGTCAACCAAACCGGTTTCAGCAGTTAGCTTTCTTCAGTGGTATGGTCAGAATGATTAGACAGTCCTTATTTATACAGATTACGGTTTGATTCTCATCAGGCATATGTCCATTTGAAGCACACTTTCAGTATATAAGGTTTTTTTAATATCTTTGGCATAAAACCATGGTTAGGTGTCACATTCTAGTCCTTGCCGCTTTATCATAGAGGCATTTACATATTGATAAAGAATTTTCTGCTCCAGTATTGATCACAGTGTGCAACCATTTGTATTTTACCACTTGGTTATATATTATTATTTGGTCTCTCTGCATCTCATTACCCAGTATTAATATTGGATTAATCAGAACTATTTTCTTTGAGTCTTTTTTTGGAGGTTGGTTCGGTTGTATAACAATTGATTATTTTTGTATCAGTACTAATTTGACATTAACACATCACATTTGGTCTTTACATACGTACAATCTATTGTCATGGATCTTAATGATATGGTACCTGGACTATATGCAGATAAAGATGACATTCATATATTTGGGATTGATTCAAATAATATATCTGCTGTAAGTAGTACGTCTGATCCAGTTGACGACTGTAGTATGTTATTCACTCAATTTGGTAACAAAATTAAAACATTACGTTCTAACGTCTGGCACTCCTGATTATTTAAGGCATACCAACATCAGAATATAGGCCCGAGGGGTCTTAGAACTAAATTACAGCCTTTGGATGGTCAACTGGATGACCTATTAATCAAGGAGTGGAATGTTGCACAACAGGATTCGGCTATGATGTTTGTCAACATTTTTTCTCATTTTATGACAGGGCTATTCAAACCAATATTTGTGATGTGCAAGAAATGTGTAAAAAATTTAAAGTTATATGAAAATCAACCGAGCTTTCAAGAATCACTTAGTAAGTTATCTAAGGATCTTTCAGCCTCTGAAAAAACTCTCAAAGAAAAGAAATTAAAGAAATTTACTAGAGATATAGAGGATTATAGGAGGGGGAAACCCTTTGAATTATACAAAGGGGTAAGATTTGCAGTGGGCACCAAAAACTTTACACACACACGACAAAAGCGGCCCAGATCAATACTTAAAAGGGGCACATCACCCAACAGGAGTTCGGGGGAAGAATCATCTACTACTGATACTGAATCCACTAATATGACGGATTCTCCCACTCCAAAAAGGGTACGCAGTGCTGATCACCCTTTAGGCAGAGACACGGGGGGGGGGCATAAGAATGCTAGAGGAATTGTTTCTGTCAATAGTGAAATGAACATAGATTGTTCTAATGTGCATAACATTTCTGAATATGTATTAACACCCATGGAAGAGCTTTTGCTGAATAAAGGTCTAGGTTTTATTCCTGGTTTCTTTGTTGATGAAAGCACATTTGCATCAGATGTTATGGATTTTTGTAGAAGACTGAATTTAAAAATATTTTTTGATCAACAGGATTTAACTCAAAGATCCACTGAATTTCGATTCTTACCTTCCATGTTTTGTCCTCCAATGGACAAACACATAGCCATATTCCAGAATGCTGTTCTCAAAGATCTACACCACCAGTTGGGTACAGGAAACACTATCAGAAATAATTTAAATGCTCAGGAACAACTGGCACTTACCAATCTTAGAAAAAATACAGACATCACTATTCTTCCTGCTGATAAGGGTGGGGCCATTGTGGTTATGAATTCCAGTTATTACTGGGCTGAAGGTAAAAGACAAGTGTCAAATACTCAGCACTATCTACATATGCCCATTGACCCAACACCTAAATTCAAACAGGAGATAGACAACTTTTTACAGCTTGCTGTTGAGGAGGGCATTATCAGTGTTAAAACGAAATTTCATCTCAGTGTTCAGGATCCAGTTAAATACTTGTATCTTTTGCCCAAAATCCACAAATCCCTCTCTACACCTCCTGGTAGACCTATTGTTTCAGGCATTGGATCATTGACAGAACCTTTATCAGTCTTCCTGACTCAATATTTGAAGCCCCTGTTGTCACATGTACAGGCTAGACTACAGGACACTACTAAATTCCTGCAGATTGTCTCTGAATCACAACTGGAAGCCGATTGGATCATGTGTACACTAGATGTAACATCATTATATACCAGTATACCACATTGGGCAGGTCTATTGGCATTGGAATATTGGCTACTTAAGACCAACCTCTACAGTCCAGGATTTAATACTTTACTCATCTGTATGGCTGAACACGTTCTAACTAAGAACATGTTCTATTTTCAAGATCAATGCTACTGGCAAATTCAGGGCATGGCGATGGGTGCCTCTTTTGCACCTATCTATGCAGATCTCTTCATGGGATATGTGGAAGACCAGATTATATATAATGAAACACACAATCTATATTTGCCTGAAATGGATATTTGGAGACGGTACATGGATGACTGTTGGTTGGTTTGGAAAGGGGGAATTGAGTATCTTATGGAATTTGTGGAATATTTGAATAGCAATAAATGGGCTGTTAGTTTCACAGTAAGCTATGACACACACCAAATTGATTTTTTGGATGTCCACCTGAGCAAGGAAGTGGATAATACTCCTCGTACCACTGTGCACAGAAAATATCCACAATATAACAGCCTTCTACATGCCTCTAGCCTCCACCCTAAACACATTATAAGAAACATTCCTAAATCTCAATTTATCAGAATTAAGAGAATATGTTCATCTCATGTAGACCTTCAGCATTGTCAGAATGACCTTTCGAACAGATTCATACAGCGAGGGTATAACAAAAGGGATGTCCAATCTGCAGCTAGTATGACCAACAATTTATCGAGGGATAGTTTATTGGGCTATAAAGATAGGACGACTCAGTCCTCAGTTCAGCTACTTAGATTAGTAACCACTTTTGGCAGGAACACCTACCAATTACAAGACATTATCAGTCATCATTGGATAATACTGCAAACAAATACACATCTTGGCAAGTGGTTAGACGAGAGATGTCTTTACTCTTATCGTAAAGGCAAAGCTTTAGGATCACATTTCTCACATTACAAAAGAATCACATCTCAGGATGTCTGCATGACCCAGATTACTATGTCAGGAGATAGATTGATTGGTTGTCATCCTTGTGGTCACTGCTCTTTTTGTAAATATATATTCACAACAAAGGAATTTACTAGCAAGAATACAGGCAGGCTATTTAACATTAATCATTTTTCCAATTGCAGCACGGACTGAGTGATCTATTTGGCCACATGTACATGTCGGGCATTTTATATTGGTCAAACTTCTAGACAGCTGCGTATTCGTATTTCTGAGCATTTAGGTGACATTAGAAATGCCAGGACTACCAACGCTTTGTACAAACATACTGTTGTACACAAGACAGCTCAGTTCTATTTCATTTGTATTGATAAGATTGTTGGTCACATAGCATTCAAAACTGGATGGCATAAACTGTTAAACAGCAAGGAAACTAAATGGATAATCAAATTGGGTGGTTTGTTTCCACCGAGCCTCAATGATAAGTTATAAATTAATTGTTACCATTTTCTACTATGGTTACAAACATTTTTAGTTTTAAATTCCATTTTGCAATAATTTTCACTGGTCTGATATATTTATCATTATTATTTAATATGTTATCAATATATAATTTTGGAATATTTGTGGGTTTCTCATTATGATGGTTTATTGTGGATTATATTTCTTTTTCCACTGTTTTATTTTATTTTTATTTTCTGGTCATGTATTAGATTAATGTCTTATTTAAATATTAATCTAAACAGGAAATTATGTCATATGCTTCATTTGAATAATGTATAAATAAGGACTGTCTAATCATTCTGACCATACCACTGAAGAAAGCTAACTGCTGAAACCGGTTTGGTTGACAATAAATCAGTTCTTTTGCTATACACACTCAGGGTGCTGGATTTTGTTTGCAATATTCAAGGCTTGAGGCTGTGTAGGATTCCCAGTCTGTAGAGGAATAATTAAGGTCTCCCATGAGTAAAGTGATATGTTGGATGGTAAGTGTCTCCAGCAGATCCAGGTATGCATTGTGAGCTTCTTGGTACATGAAGCGTGACCAATAGCTGGCTAGGATATGATACAGAATTTTGCCTGTGGATATCTGCATGTGGAGGAACTCCAGCACATCATCCTGTTTGACCACCCTAGCGGTATACTTAAGCAATAACCCAAGATTAGGTGTGGGTAATGCTGGATTTACCCACGGTTGGTGTGGTTTGGCCACGGGGGCTATTATACAATGACATTATTTAAGAAAAAAAATATTTACTTTTCTTAAATAATGTCATTGTCTAATGCCTCCGTCCTGCCCTTCCACAGTTTTGCAGTATCCTGGGACATTTCTGATGTACTGTGCATGTGTAAAGGACTTGCATTCCCATGCTTACACAGTACATAAGTGCTGTGCAGAGGTAGCAACAGAGAAAGGAAGATCTCAGTTGCTTTTTTTAAGATATCTCGCTCTGTTATACGAGTTCTTCAACTCGTATAACATAGCGAGATAGCTTTAAAAAAGCAACAGAGATCTTCCTTTCTTCTTTGCTACCTCTCATAAAACATAGAGAGATATCTTAAAAAAAGTAACGGAGATCTTCCTTTCTCCATTGCTACCTCTGCAGAGCAAAAAAAAGTAATAAGAAATCAGGAGATATACTAACGGAAAAAGTCCAGGTGACCGGACCTTTTTCCATTAGTATATTCTCGGATATACAACAGGTACACTGGTTGGCCTGGCCAATTAGTGTGCTCATTTTTTGAATATTAATGGCCAGTCATTGTATAATTGTTGATATATATTGAGAGATCTAGGACTCTTGAACGAAAGCGCTTTTAACCGAAACTAAAACTTTTCACCGAAAAAGCACCTTCACTAAAGTGTGCAAAAAAAAATTATAAATAAAAAAAAAAAAAAACACAAAACTCATGTTTATGCAGGGGGGGCACCCCCCACACCCCCCTACTTTAATATGCTCACTCTGAGATAGCACTACAGTAGGAAAAAGGGAAAATTCCCTTATCCCCACTGTGCTACGATCTCAGCAACATCCATTTCCCCACGTTTTTCTCTTTTTTTTAGCGCACTGTCACAAATGTGTGCTCGGCCATTTCACATTCAGTGAAACAGTTGTTCGGTAGACAGTACACATCCCATATTGAGACACCTCCTCCTTCTTTAGAATTTGTCTGTGCAGCCACTAGTCAAACAGTGCAGAAGGTACTTAAAACTTGCACTGGCAGGGTACCTTCTGCTGCTTTAAGCCATGTCTCGGTACATGGAGAGATGTCTTTATTCTTGAGTGAGAAGAGGGCTTGGAGGGATCATAGTTTTTTTTATTTAGGCTCCAGGCATTGAGCAGTAACACCATGAAGTTCAGTTGAGTTGATTTTTGCAATGTTGGTATGTCTGTCAATTTGGCACTGCCTAAAAAAGGCACTACAGAGTGGATAAAGTTTTATCCATTATTCAAAAGCCAAGATGGCAGCAGTACAGACCATCCTTGACAAATCAGCATGGTCTATTAAGCATGTCCTCCCAAGATGACAAATACTGGAACTTCTTAGAATGATACCAGAAAGACAGACAGTTGTTGAAATCAATAATTTTTTGCACATATTGTGGCATCATCCTCTGCAATGGTAATATTTTGCTCAGTGCTAGGCTCCTACTAACCTGAGAAACATAGTCTGAAAGCTCCATAATGTCTGTCTTCATATAGTCCAGGGAGGTACATCTCAGGTCATTTACACCTACATGGATTATGATGGAATCATACTGGCACCTGTGGCATGATGACTTGAGACTGCATTGTGATTTGGAGGATTCTGCCTCCAGAAAAATAACTAACAGTTATATTCTCCTTGTTCAGCCTGGTTAGAGGTGCATCAGTATTAATTACAATAGAGTCCACTATGATGAGAGTCCTGGGAAGTGTGTTTGCTGGCTGCAGGCTTAGTGTTGTGGCTCCACTGAGAGTTACAGTATGTCTGGTGTTGGGTGTTGTTTTTTTTAGTGTCTCTGGGCTTATTGAGGCATAGCTTTGGGAATGGGCAGTCTAGGTGATCTTTGTTGCTTAGGAAAATTGTTTTTATGTGTCTCAGCATACATTAATCTATGTGTGTGTATGTGTTGTGTGCAGTGTGAAGTGGGTGTTGTGTAGATGGTTTTGACAACCTGATGTGCAGTTGCATGTGAGAGTTCAGCCTCAGTGTCATTGTGTAAGTACACCTCTCGCCCACTGTGTCTACTTCTTTAAGGACTAAGTGGTCATCAGTAAACATGTGACATAATTGCTACATTGTCTCAAGATTCCCATAGGTTCATAGGTTAGTACTAGTCTATCGGCCCTAGGGCCTATACAAGCCTAGCCATAACAATTCCCTGGCTATTTCTTCCCACAGTATTTACTTCCCTGGACCCCTGTCTAGCAGGGCGATTGTCATGATCCCCGGGGTGAATTTCCTATCTCCCAGCTAATCATCAAGGTTTCTTTTGAAGAGGGCCAAAGAAGTGCTTTGCTTGACATGTATGGGCAGTCTATTCTAGAGTCTGGGGAGTCTCTGGGTCAAGAACCTATCCCTCCAGCATGTTTTGTTCATTGTGATGACAGGGTTTAGATCCCTGGAGCGTGTGTCTCTAAGGGATTATAATTTCTTTAAGTGTAGCATGTCCAACAGCTCTGGGTTTGACATGGCCTTGTATGTTAAGCAGAGATCGCCTCTGAGTAGACGATATGCGACAGAGTATAGGTGGAGTTTTTTTAGATGGTCAGCATAGGGCATCTCCTTTAGGCCTGTGATTCTTTAAGTGAGGTATTTCTGCGGCCTTTCCAGTTGTTGCAGATGTCTTGAGAGATACATACCAAATGGGGCGTTGTATTCTATAATGGGTCTAATGAAGGATGAGTACAGTGGGACAATGACCTCCTTTTTTCTGTATGAAAGGCCCTTAGTGATGGTGTGCCACATAGAAGGATTTCCTGACTGTTGTGGTGATGTGGTTATCGAAGATGAGACCACTGTATACCTGTGTCCCTAAGTCTCTTATCACACTTTCGGTGTTTAGTGTACTGCCACCTATGTGGTAATTCATGGGTACATGTTTTTTCCCAAAGGGGATAACTATACATTTCTTGGCATTGAGCTTGAGCCCATGGCTCTGGCACCAGGCATCTGTTTCTGTAAGGCCCTTTTGAAGAATATCCACATCATTTGGGGATTCAATAATGGCTCCCAGTTTGTAGTCATCTGCGAACTTTGTTAACCAGAGTCCCTTAGTGTCGGCCTGTACTTCAGAGAAGTAGATGCCAAACAAGAGCAGTCCCAAGACTGAAGCCTGAGGTACTCCTCTTGTCACTTGTCTGGAACTTGTTAGGAAATCGCATATCCATACTATCCAGCCCTTTGAAGTTTGAGTTACAAGGGGGTGGTGCATTGGAGTTTAAAGGCTATTAAGGGTGCTTTGTTGGTGCAAACTAATAATGGTGCTTTATTGGAGCAGATTATGCTAAACAGCACTAAATTCTATCAACATTAATGTTTACACAATACTACAGTCATCCCTATATGCCTGGTAAGGAAGCTACTTCAACTAGGCATCAACACAACACCTTGTAATTGGATTCTGGACTTTCTTATGGACAGACCTCAGAAGTGTGTATAGAAAATAACTCTTTGGATAGCATCACTCTGAGTACTGGAGTTCCTCAAGGCTGTGTACTGAGTCTTTTGCTGTTCATCCTGCTAACACACGACTGCACAGTGAGGTACAACAATACACACATTGGCAAGTTTGCTACAGGGCTGAGGTAGAACAACTGATTACTCGGTGTGACATTAACAATTTAGTACTAAACATGAACAGAACAAAGAAAATAATTGTGGACAACAGGAAAAAACACACGGAACATTCTCCTCTAACCATCAATGGAGAAATAGTAGAGAGAGTGAGTTTCTGGGGGTGCATATTGATGAGAACTGGTCTTGGTCTACTAATACAATTGCCATTGTCAGGAAGGCACATCAGACGCTAAACTTTTTGAGAAGGTTGAGGAGAGAAACATGCCATCAACAGCTCTCACAACCTTCTGTAGGGGTACAATAGAAAGCATCTTAACAAGCATCCTCACAGTGTGGTATGGAAGATGCTTTATCTGTGAGTACAAGGCTATTCAGAGAAAGGTGAAGTAAGTCAAAAGGATCATCAAGACCAATCTACCAGCCATTCCATGACCTGCACATGTCCAGATGTGTAGGCAGGGCCAAAGGTATAATTAAGGAGTGCACCCACCTTGCTCAGACTGTTCGCATGCCTATCATCTGGCAAGCACATCTGTAGCATAAGATGCAGAACTACAAGATTCGGAAACAACTTTTTCCCACAGGCCATCAGACTGTTGAACTCTGGCAACAATCACGCTCCATGCCAACCATCTGGGCCATCAGTTCAATCTGGAAGACTGTCTGAAACTGTGAAATAACTTGACTGCCTGTCTCAATTCCAATATCAGTGCAATACTCATTAAGACGAGCCAATTCACTGGTCATCAGGGGTAGTAGTAAGGCTAGAGAACTGTCTCATTATTGTGCAATATCTAATGCTAGTCTGTAACTCAGTCACAAGGCAATACTCATGAATGTCTCATTCTGGGCAATACGCAATGTAAGTCTTTAATGCAACATCTTACCTCAGTACTATGCAATACTCAACGAAACAAAGAGATCACTGCATATAAATGTTAAAGTGAGCTCGATTAATGTGCTTTATTAGGATTATCTATCTAGAACATTATGGTATATAGTAAGTAATTATATATGTATTAATGTCTTGTCGTATTAAGCCCATATGGTATCTGCACATTTGAGTCCGGAGATACTGAATTTCGTTCAATTTTTGCCCTTGGTGATTCTGAATGACAATAAAATTTGCTTTGACTTTGACTTTGAATTATATAATAGGTTCATAGGTTCACAGCATCCCAAATCTCTAACAAGTTCTGATACCGTTGGTAAGTTTAAGCAGAGGTTTGGGAGAGGAACAGAGCTGAGTATATTTTTCTGGCACTTCAGAGTTGTTTACTGGTAATTGTTGTTTGACTAATTTTATATAATTGCTGGCTGACTTCAGAGTTGTGCACTGTTATTTTTGCTTCACTGTATAGTTTTTCAGATTTCTGCTGAAGGTGTTGGTTTTCCCATACCCACCCTCTCTATTCCTGTGTTGTTGTTTAAATTTGGAGGTTTTTGCAGTTGCCCACCCCCACTGTAAATTTGATCTGGGACAATCCCCCCCAGTCCCATCTCTTTACCTCATTCTACCTAATAGACTCCTTCGGCATTGTTTTTAGTCATTTTTTAATTTAATTGCATTGTTTAAACTGTTTAGTCTAACATTGCTACATACTCAAGTGTGCTAGCTTGCACTGCATTTGAATTGTTTTGACTGCTGTTTTAGCTACTTTTCTGTATATATATAAAAAAAATACCTTTCCTGTAACTAGTGTAGTCCAGATTCAGATTTGCTGTATCCAGGACTGTATGTAAGCTTCTGAGCCCCCCAAGCTTTCTGTGTTGGAGGTAAGCCTTCTAGCTTATCAGTGGGAGTGGTAAGCACTAGGAAACCTATCTACCACATAAGGAGTGGTTCTGGCCCAGAAATTGTAGTTATTGGCCGTTTGGGCAGTTTTTCCATCTCTCTCAACTTTCTGATTTAAAAGCCCACATTTGCACTTGTTTTCCCCTTTCCTGTAACTAGTTTAGTCCAGATACAGATTCTTACTTTTAGCACTTGAATTTGCTTATTCGTGATCAGCACTTGTTCAGAACTTGTAAGCACTAAATAACCTATTAATTACTACAGCACTCAACCTTCCTCATTACCTAGAGGAAAACAGTTTTGGTACTTACTTTCCTCACTTGCTTAGAGAAAAACAGCTCTTGTACTCACTTTCCTCACTTATCTAGAGGAAAATAGTTTTTTTATTCAGGCATGTCCAAGGGTCAGCTCCCAGTGTTCTCTCCTGTCTATGTGATGAATCTGGGCATCTTGGGGCAATGTAGAAATTGCCTCATGCACACAGACAACCCTCTCTTCCTACCACCCAACACTACAGCCTGTGAGAGATGCACTTATCTAGCCAAACTGGAGGTAAAGCTCTCTACAATCAAGACTGAACTTGACAGTCAAGAGGAGAAGGTAAACACTTGCACCACACCACACTCATCACATAGTCTCACTAAATCTACACCACCAAAATCCACACATAGAAATACAAAATAATTAGCGGAGGCTCTCAATAATAATCTGCTCAAGCAACAGAGACTTCCAAAGCAGAAATGCAAGCAACCTCCACCCCCCAACACAACCCAAATGACACATAGCCCGCAGACTCAGTGTGCCACTCAACCACAGCCAATAAGGCAAAACAACGTACCCAACACACTAGTCATAGGCGACTCTATAGTCAGGCACACTGGTGTCCCACTCACCAGGCTAAACAAGGAGAAGGTTACTTTCAGCTGCCTGTCGGATGCCAGGATCTGCTACATAACCCACACACTCAGGTCACTCCACAACAAGTACAAATATGACTCTGTCATTGTCCATGTTGGTGTGAACGACCTGAGACATACCTCCCTGGACTACATGAAAAGAGGCATGGAAGAGCTCTCCGATCTTGTAGAGCAGGCAGGTATGACCCTAGCCCTGAGTAGCATTCTGCCATCACCCAGAATGATGCCGCAGTACAAGGACAAAATAATTGACCTCAACAATTGGCTAAGCTACTGGTGCCATTCTAAAGGGATCCAGTATCTGTCAGCCTGGGATGACATGGTTGACAGAGCATGATGCTTTGCCGGATACTGGCTAAGGTTCTTGCCGCCCCTACAGTGCCTTTTTTAGGCAAGGTTCAAATGATAAATTCACCACCATAACAGGAACAGGCAAGCAAAAACTGAGGGTGATGCTACTCAATGCCAGAAGTCTAAATCTCAAAATGCACTCACTCGAGGCACTCCTTAAAATGGAGAACATCAATATCTGTGCAGTGACTGAGACCTGGTTCAAGGCTCCAGAGAGCACCCCTGCACTACCAGGCTATAACTCATACCACACTTTTCGGCCATGTAACCTGGACCAGAACACCAAAGGTGGAGGTGTATCCATATTCATTAAGGATATCCACACCTCCAGGCTAGTTGCTCAGCATAATGCAGCTGAGGTTATCCAAGTGCAACTAACTCTGGGAAAAACTGCAATCCAAATTGTAGCTTGCTACAGATCACCCACCATGTCCCAGGATTCCCACTCCTCTGTTCTTGATGTACTGGAAAATATTAGGGTTCAACCAAACACCCTAATAATGGGCAATTTCAACTACCCCACCATTAACTGGGAAAACTACTCATGTACCAACTCCTTTGCTCAATGCTTTCTGGAATTCATAAACTCCAATGCCCTGAATCATCTTATCCACACCCCCACCAGGGGCAACAATATCCTAGATCTAGTCATTACCAATATGAGTGACCGGTGTTCCACACCTGAAGTCAATGCCTCATTGGTCCGATCCGACCATTAGCTAATTACCCCAGATATCCACATCCTGCCTCCACCCCCAATTAAGGAAACCATAATAAAACATTTCTCCAAAGTCAACTTCATGCTTCTTAAGACAGAAGTGGTGAACTTCATGACACTCATGCAGATGGACAATACAGTTACGACTACTGAATCCTACACAATTGCACTTTATAATCACTTACATGAGTGCATGGATCATGCTATCCCAAACAGAACCAAGACGCTATCCTCCAAAAAATGGAAACCAATCTGGTGGTCCCCTGCCATAAACAAACTATACAACAGAAGGAAGAAACTCTTGCAAAAGAGAGTAAAATCCCACGAGTGGAGGAGCTCCCTGGTCAGCCTCAGTAAGAAGCTGCGATCCCTGATAAAATCCTCTAAAGCTAGTTGTGAAAACAAAATCGCCACTGATTCTAAAGACAACACAAAGCATTATATAGCTATGTCAAGAATCTCAATGGCAACACTCAGATCGTCTCTGAGTTACAGCACAATGGCACTAAATATACAGACCCAACTGATATTGCTAACATCCTGGCACATAGGTTCAGTGCTAACTTTACCCCCGTCTCACCCCCTAAAGAGCCCATCTCTATACCGGAAGAATGCAAAGTTCCTGTAATCACGGCTGCACAGGTAAAAACCACACTCTCCAAAGCCAAGAACATCCCAGGCTGCGTTCTAAACAAACTACAGAACTAACTGCCACCCCACCTAAGTACCATGTTCAATCATAGCCTCATCTCAGGCTTTATGCCTGCTGAATGGCGCACAGCAACAGTTATCCCACTCCACAAGTGGGGATCCAACACGGACCCCGGGAACTACCGCCCCATTAGCCTGATGAGCCTGGTCTGCAAGGCCATGGAACGTATCATCATGGAACTTATAAACAAAGACTTTGGTAATCTCCAAACTCTGGATCCCACCCAGTTTGGGTTTGTAAAAGGCAGATCATGTCTCCTAAACCTGATAGACTTCTTTGAAGCAGTCACCAAAGCCGTAGACAAGGGTAAGGTGGTTCACACAGCCTATCTAGATCTTGCCAAGGCTTTTGACACCATCCCCCACTCTTGAATTATAGATAAACTCACTAAACTAGGTATAAATCCCTGTGTCACAAGATGGGTTGCCAACTAGCTCACTGACAGAACCCACACTGTGAAAGTAGCAGACTCTAAATCCGACTTCAAACCAGTGACAAATGGAGTACCACAGGGTTCAGTCCTGGGTCCTCTCCTCTTTGGTATCTACTTTTCTGAAGTACAGGCTAACACAGAAGGTCTTTGGCTAATGAAGTTCACAGATGACTGCAAACTAGGAGCCATAATCAAAATTCCTAACGATGTGGACATCCTACAAAAGGGCCTCACTGAGACAGATGCCTGGGGTCAAAGCCATAGCCTCAAGCTCAATGCCAAAAAGTGCATTGTCATCTCCTTTGGTAAAAACTCTGTACCCATGAACTACAGCATATGCAGTAGTATACTTAACACCGAAAGTGTGATAAGAGACCTTGGGACACAGGTGGACAGTAGTCTCTCCTTTGATAATCACATTGCCACAGTAGTCAGGAAATCCTTCTACATGGCACACCTCATCACAAAAGGTTTCTCATCCAGAAAAAAAGAGGTCATTGTTCCCCTCTGCTCATCACTCATTAGACCCTTTGTAAAGTACAATGCCTCTTTTGGTATGTACCTCACAAGACATCTCCAACAACTGGAAAGGCCGCAGAAATACCTCACAAAGAGGATTACCGGCCTCAAACAGATGCCCTACGCTGACCGTCTCAAAAAACTCCAGCTTTACTCCATCGCATATCGCCTACTCAGAGGTGATCTCTGCCTAACATACAAAGCTATGTCAAACCCAGAGCTGTTGGACATGCTCCACTTAAAGAAATCCCAATCCCTCTGAGCTACACGCTCTAGGGACCTAAACCTTGACACCACAATAAACAGAACATTCCTGAGGTATAGATTCCTGTCCCAGAGACTTCCCATACTCTGGAATAAACTACCTATCTATATCAAACAAAGCTCCTCATTAGCACTCTTCAAGAAAAATCTTGATGATTGGATGGGAAATAGGAAATTCACCCCGGGGATCACCTCTGTGGCTCTGCTCGACAGTGGCACAGGAAAATAATTTTCTTGGGTGGCAAAGGCCAGGGTACCTTTTTGGCTGGGCTTGTATAGGCCCCAGGGCCGATAGCCTAGTACCTACCTATGAACCTATGAACCTATGAAACATTTACAAGCAGGGGCCTGGGAGATGAACCATTTGGAGGTTACCTGTGTCCATTAGAGACATAGGTGCCAAACTAGGGATGACTTTCCTGATCCCCATCCAATTGTCCAAGGTGCATTTGAATTGGGTTAGGGAGGAACTCTGCTTCACATGGATGGGGAGCATGTTCCATAGATGGTGAGGTCTCTGGGATACATACCTGTCTCTCCAACAGGTCCTATTTGCATCACACGCAAGGTTTAGGTATTTAGAATGGATATTTCTAATGTTGTTTGTTTTGTGGATATGCGGGAGGTCCATCAAAGTGGGGTCTGACAATTCCCTGTATGCCAGGCATTGATCTCCCCTCAAAAGCCTGTAGGAGACAGAATATATGGATAGGGCATTGAGGCAGTCTGCATAGGGCATTTTACTTACACCCTGTATTCTGTTAGTGAGGAACCTCTGTGGACATTCCAATTGTTGGATATGCCTAGTTAGGTACATACCAAAGAGGGCATCATACTCAATGATAGGTCTGATGAATGCTGAATACAGTGGAACAATAACTTCCTTGGACTTATATGCCATACCTTTGTTTATAAGTTGTGCAACATAGAATGATTTCCTCACTACTGTAGACACCTGGTGGTCAAAGGCTAGATTTCTATCTATGTGTGTCCCTAAGTCCCTGACTACTGACTCAACTCTATGGTTGTGTGAACATAGTAGTACTCCTCTTAGACCCTTCACCCTTTACCCCTTTAGCTCTCTCTAGCCTCTTTCCCTCAGATTCTGACAAATATGGATGGACGATTTCCTACAGTTTCTCCTGTCAGTATGGTTGATATGGGCATCCCAAGGCAGTGTAGCAACTGCCTCATGTACACGGACAACCTTCTACTATTACCACCTAGGAACACCATTTCTGAGAGATGCAATTACATTAAAAACCTAGAGTCTATGCTCTCTACCTCACAAGCCAGTATAACTGGGACTGAGAAGGTTGTCAATATAAACACCACACCTCAAACACCATCCACACCTACACAACACACACCTACATATGAGAAGGTCCTCAACAAAAACATATCCAAACAAAAAAGACCTCCGAGGCAAAAACACATGCAAACTCCTCTGCCCACCACACCACACACAACGTTTAATCCACACACGTTTCGCACAGCCACTACTACCTAAACATAAACCCAACATATTAGTCATAGGAGACTCCATTGCGAGACACAACATACACAAATGTCATAGATATAGCCAATCTGCTGGCAGACAGGTTCAGTAAAAACTCCACCCCTCTCTCCCCCCATCAGTAAATCAGGACATCACCAGCACCTGCCCAGTCATCACTGCCATCTCAAAGGCAAAAAATACAGCCTCCATGGGACCTAATAACATCCCAGGCTGCATCCTACATGAGCTCAGGCAGGAACTTGCAGCACCATTAGGCACCCTATTCAACAAAAGCTTGAGTACTGGCTTCATCCCAGCCAAGTGGAAGACAGCCACTGTTATCCCTTTGCACAAAGGTGGTGCATTCACCGATCCAGGAAATTATAAACCCATCAGCCTAACTAGCCTGATCTGCAAGGCCATGGAATGGATTATCATGGACTTCGTTAACAAGGACATTGGCAACCTTAAAACACTCGATCCAATGCAGTTTGGTTTCATCAAGGGAAGGTCATGCCTGTTAAATTTGGTCAACTTCTTTAAGCAGTCACCAAAGCCATGGATGGGGGAAGACAGTGCATATCACCTACCTTGACCTGGCCAAAGCCTTTGATACTATTCCTCACTCGGGTATAATAGATAAACTCTCTCAACTAGGCATCAATCTGTATGTTACCAGATGGGTAGCAAACTGGCTCACTGAAAAAACCCATGGAGTTAAAATAAGGGAAATCATCTCAAGCAGTAGACCCTGTAATGGGCAGTGTACACCAGGGATCAGTCTTGGGGCCTCCGTTGTTTGGGATATACTTTTCTGAGGTGCAGGCCAAAATCAATGGGCTATGGCTGACCAAGTTTGCAGATGACTGCAAGCTGGGCACTGTCATCAATTCCCCTAGTGATGTGTACATCCGCCCAGAGGGTTTCACCCAAACAAATAACTGATGCCAGAAACATGGCCTCAAACTGAATGCCAAAAAATGCATCATCATCCCCTTTGGGGAGCGTGACATCCCGACAAATTATCACATTAATAACAAGGTCCTAAGCATGCAATCAGTAGTGAGGGACTTGGGCACCCAGGTTGATAGCAAACTGACTTTTGACCACCATATTGCCTCCATTGTAAGGAAAGATTTCTACATGGCCTACCTCATTACTAAGGGTATCTTAATCAGGGACAAGAAGGTCACAACATCCCTGTAGTCTTCCCTTATAAGACCCATTATTGAGTACAATGCCCCTTTCGGCATCTACCTCACAAAGCACATGCAGCAGCTTGAGAGACCACAGAGTTTCCTCACGAGGAGAATCCATGGTTTCGAACATCTACCCTTCACAAATAGGCTAAAAGCCTTGTCCCTCTACTCAGCCTCATATAGTCTCCTCAGAGGTGACCTCTGTCTGGCATATAAAGCAATCTCAGACCCTGCCCTGATGGGACTGATGCATATCCGGAAATCAAGCTCCACTCAAGTAACCCACATGAGTGACCTCAACCTGGTCTGTGACATCAGTAGGACTTGTTGACAGGACAGATTTGTGTCCCAGAGACTCCCCGTTCTGTGGAATAGATTCCCTCTCTGCATCAAGCAGAGTACCTCATTAACCCTTTTTAAGTGCAACCTGGATAACTGGACATGGAGTACAAAATACACCCCTGGCATTCCACCTGTGCTCCTGCTGGACAGGGGCTTTGGGTGCTGACTTGTCTGAACATGGGCTAAATTCATGGCTAGGCTTGTAAGAGCCTCAGAACCAATAGCCTATTAACTTCCTATGATCCTATGATAGTTTACAGGGGTGGATGACTTGCCAAAGGATTATTCATTTCCTGGCATTTATTTTAGTCCATGGCACTGACACCAGTTGTTTGTCTGTGTCAGTCCCTCCTGGAGAACATTTGTGTCATTGTGGGATTTAATGACAGCTCCTAATTTGCAATTATCTGCAGATTTAGCCATCCAGAAGTCGACTCCCCAATTCTAACTTCCTGGGTCTTGCCTGTGAGCCAGTTGGCTATCCACTGGGTGACATACAGGTTTATACTTAACCTCTTGATTTTGTCAACAATGCCCGAGTGGAGTATTGTGTCAAATGCCTTTGCCAGGTCAAGGTAGGCAATGTGGACTATTTCTCCCTCATCCATTGCTTTGGTTACCTTCTCAAAGACGTCCACCAGGCTGAGTAGACATGATCTGCCCTTGACGAAGCCAAACTGGGTTGGGTCCTTTGTCTGGAGGTTTACTATATCTTCTTCTTCTTCTTTCAGCTGTTCCCATAGGGGTCGCCGCAGTGGATCATCTGTTTCCATTTCTTCCTGTCCTCTGCATCTTGCTCTGTCACACCAACCATCTGCATGTCCTCTCTAACTACATCCATAAACCTTATCTTAGACCTTTCTCTTTTCCTGTAACCTGGTAGCTTCATCCTTAGCATCTTTTTCCCAATATACTCAGCATCCCTCCTCAGCACATGTCCAAACCAATGTAATCTTGCCTCTCTGGCTTTATCTCCAAACCTTCTAACCTGGGCTGACCCTCTAATATACTTATTCCTAATCCTGTCCACCTTCATCACACCCAGTGCAAATCTTAACATCTTAAACTCTGCCACATCAAGCTCAAACTCCTGCCTTTTTGTCAATGCCACCGTCTCCAACCCATATAACATAGCTGGTCTCACTACCCTCTTGTAGACCTTCCCTTTCACTCTTACTGGTACTCATCTGTCACAAATCACTCCTGACACTCTTCTCCACCCACTCCATCCTGCCTGTACTCTCTTCTTCACCTCTCTTCCACACTCACCATTACTCTGAACTATTGATCCCAAGTACTTAAACTCATCCAACTTCACCCCCTCTACTCCTTGCATCCTTACCATTCCTCTATCTTCCCTCTCTATATCGTTATTGATCATTTCTATAATAATTCTTTCTATGGCTTTACATATAAAACTAGTGAGACTTATGTGTCTGTAGTTTCCAGGGTCTGTAGATGGCCCACCTTTGTGCAGAGGGATGACTGTTGCTGTTCACCATTCATGAGGCATGAAGCCTGTTTGGAGGCTACAGTTAAATAGTAATTTCAGAGACCCTGATAGGTCATGTTTCATGCTATTTAGAAGGCATCCTGGAATATTGTCTGGGCACATTGATGCAGTGTTATTGGTCTTAGAGAGAGCATTAAGGACCTGTTCCTTCATTTTAGTAGGAGAAATTATATTTAATGGTATTTCCTGATGGAAGGTTGAAGGGAAGAGAGGGGTAAAGGTGGAGCTGAATTTGTTGAGGGGGCAAGAGGGGTAAAGATGAAGCTGAATTTATCAGCCAGGAGGTTTGCTATATCTTCTGGCTCATTATAGGTAGCTCCATTTACAATGAGCTCTGCACACAATTTTGTATTGCCTTTGAGGTTGCTGACATAGCTAAATAATGCTGGGAGGCCAAACATACCTCAAATTTGGCTTTGGTAGACTTTATTTGTCTTCTGAGTTGTTTGTTTAGTTAGATGAGAGTGATTTTATCCTGCTGGGTGCTGCACCTCCGAATTTTTGCCATGATTTTCTTCCTTCTGTTATCCTGGTGGGTACAACTGCCTCTATGCAGTTATTAGCATGCTTGTACAGGGTTACTGTGAACAGCTCTGCATAGGGAGCAGTACTCTTAGGTTCATAGGTTCATAGGTAGGTACTAGGCTATTGGCCATGGGGCCTATACAAGTCCAGCCAAAAAGGTACCCTGGCTTTTGCCACCTAAGAAAATTATTTTCCTGTGCCACTGTCGAGCAGAGCCACAGAGGTGATCCCCGGTGTGAATTTCCTATTTCCCATCCAATCATCAAGCTTTTCTTGAAGACTGCTAATGAGGAGCTTTGTTTGATATAGATATGTAGTTTATTCCAGAGTATGGGAAGTCTCTGGGACAGGAATCTATCCCTCCGGTATGTTCTGTTTATTGTGGTGACAAGGTTTAGGTCCCTAGAGCGTGTAGCTCGGAGGGATTGGGATTTCTTTAAGTGGAGCATGTCCAACAGCTCTGGGTTTGACATAGTTTTGTATGTTAGGCAGAGATCACCTCTGAGTAGGCGATATGCGACGGAGTAAAGTTGGAGTTTTTTGAGACGGTCTGCGTAAGGCATCTGTTTGAGGCCGGCTATCCTCTTTCTGAGGTATTTCTGAAGCCTTTCCAGTTGTTGTAGATGTCTTGTGAGGTGCATACTAAAAGGGGTGTTGTATTCTATAATGGGTCTAATGAGTGATGGGTAGAGGGGAACAATGACCTCTTTTTTTCTGGATGAGAAACCTTTTGTGATGAGGTGTGCTACGTAGAAGGATTTCCTGACTACTGGTTGGTAAACTAGGGTTTATGGGGGCCTGAAATTTTGCCAGGTTATCACTTAATACCAGGAGGTTAAACTTAGAATAGTTCCTGAATATTCCAGGTTTAGCTGGGGGTCCAGGTTTTATTTTTATTTCAAAGGAGACAATTTTGTGGTCTGACCTTACCAGAGAACACATTACAGTAAGGGGTATACAGCACTCTCCTATGTTAGTGAGGACCAAATCCAGTATGGTTGCCCCCCTGGTTGGTGTACTGACGATCTGGTCCAGGGAGTTTGTGTTTACAAAATCCAGGAATCTCTGTGCCTGTGAGTTTGGTGTTGTATAGGATTGCCAGCTAATAGTGGGGCAATTAAAGTCACCCATGATTATGGTATTGAATTGGATGGTTAGTGTTTCTAATAAGTTTAAATGTATAGTATGGGTTTCCGGGATCATGGGGGGGGGGGCTATAGCTTGCAAGGATGTGGTATTGGATTTTGCCTGTGGTGATATGAACATGGAGCAGCTCAAGTGCATTGTCCTGTATGACCAGCCTTGAAGTATATTTATTTTTGATGCAAATAGAGACACCTCCACCTTTAGTCTGTACCTGTGAAGTAGTTCATCTAAATGTGTGGAAGGCATTATAACCTTACACTGTGGGTGTGCTCTCAGTGGCTTTAAACCATGTCTCAATGACCACACAGACATCAGCATTCTCTAGGGTGCAGAGAGCTTGGTTTTGATTTGCTATGTCGGACGTACTTTCAGTTTGGTATCGCCTAAAAAAACACTATGGGGGAAGACAATGTTTTAGCTAATATTTGAAAGCTTAGAGTGAAGAGGTGCAGACCATCCCTGGCAAAGCAGCATGGTCTGTTGACCAACTCCTTCCATGCTGACAAATTGAACCCCCTTAGAATGACACCAGAAACTAAACAAATTATTAAAATCAGTCATAACTAATTGAACTATATAAGGGCTAAGAGGAGCCTTGTCTCCACGTCAGTCGTAGCAAGTTTACTTTTTTAGAAAACACTGTGTGTGTACAACACGTAAAGCGTTTAACTAACTGTACTAGATTTTAGCACTGTATCTAATGCTACTTTGTTAATGAGCTTCGGGAACTGATTACAGTATCACATGTTATTTCTGTGTTTCCAGCCTATTCTTATTCAGATGTTGGTAAAGTATTGTGCTGTAACTGTGCATTGTACTACTGTTTTTGTCTCATATAACTGGCTGTCTTAACCTACCTACATGCTTTTAGTGCTCTGATCCCATTTTAAAGACTAAATCACCCCCGTAAACTGCCTAGGGTTTTTTCAATACCCTTCGGGCTTTAGGGGATTGTTGAAATGTTATTAGACTGAGTATTGCATTGTTTCTACTGCTTACTTGTACTCTGTTTCTTCTCCTTCATCACTAAACTTTCCCTTCCCTCTTGCAGTTACCATACCTGATTTCTATCCCTCCTTTACCTTTAGTACACACTTGTGCAACCCTCTGCAACTTGTTCTTACTCACCTCCACACCAACCCTCCACTCTCTACCTCCACTCCTCTCCAAAAAACTGCCTAATGTTCTCTTTCTCTCTTTTTTACAGTCTGCCACCTCGGGTACTCCCTCACTGTATTATTTATCCAAGGGCTACTTCCCAGCTAAACTTTAGATGACACCCTTGCATTTGCCTGCAACCTAAACACTGCTGAGTGCTTCCACTACAAGATATCTCCTAAAAAAGGAACCCAGTGTATGTTGTGTATATAATTTGTTAACTTGCCATATCTGTTATTATTACCTCACGCGTGTGTGATGGCAGTCCACTGCAGCCCACTTGCTAGCTTCCCCCCTCCACCTTCTCTCCTAGGCTGGTTGTTAAACTTAATAAGACCCGACCTTCCTTCTGCTGCTCCCTCTTTTGCCACTAAGTGGCAACATCCTCCCAATAAATGTACACATATATCCATCCACCTATAATACCCCATCCCACATGTATTGAAGCTAACTTTTACTTTCACCCCTATATCTATTCTAAGCCCCAAAACCTGCCCACCTCCCTGTGAGCAAGTTGCTACTCATAGTGTGTATATCTATTTTCACCTTGTACATTGCTGTAGCTCCACTTTTTTGATAGTTTATCACAGGCTTCACTGCGACCTGGCTCTACCCGCTCCATTCGCCCTGCAGGCTCACTCCACTCCCCTACCCTACCCCCAAATCTCACCCACCCCTAGTGCTCCTAACCTTATACTAGGATAGCCACACTTCCTTCCTACATCCACTAATAGCCCACTCTATCTTGTTACATACTTATCAGTTCGGCCCATATTTATTTACTGCTTTAACCCCTATCTCTCCTTAAACTGCTCCATACATTAACATTTCCTTTCTTTATACCTCTATCTCCTTGCTTCAGTTAACATATTTCCCCTTACTATGTCTAAATCTGACATTCCAAAACATTTTAACCTACTTTTCTTTCTTATAATCCTTAACACTCTACTTGTATCTTATACCCTCACTCACTATGAGCACCTAAGCTTTACTGAATCTCAACTCACTTTAAAGCAAACAACTCCACACTCTGTTCCAGCCTCACAAACCCACAGTAATTTCTACCTCAATTCCATAGATTAACCCATATTAAGTATCTCCAAACCAGAAAATCTGACCTATTTTTTTCTAAACTCTTAAAATTCTTACATAGTCATCAACAGCTCCTACTTCTACATGGTGACATTCATCCAAACCCAAGCCCAAGAAACTACTTCCCTAATACCCATCCATTCCAGCAAACAAACTATGTCACCCCCAACTAGTCCACCCAGCTCTCTTCTCATAGCTCACATCAATATTCGCAGCTTAAATAATAAAATTACCCAACTACATGCCCTGATAGATATACATTCCTTTGACATCTTATGTCTAACAAAAACCTGGCTTAAACCAGGAACTAAGGACAATGATATAATCCCTCCTGGTTACAACATCCTCAGACTTGATCATCTGAACAAAAAGGGTGGTGGAGTTGCAATACTCTGCAAATCTGAATTACAGGTTGCCCCACTAGATACTCAGCCTCCCTCACCAAGCAATGCCGAAATATTAATTTCTAAGCTCCAGGTTCATACTAATAAATCCTTATACATAATTTGCTCTTATAGCCCCCCAGGCAATAACATTAATACTCTTGAAAATACCTTTAGCTGGCTCTCCACATCCTTCCCACAGGACACCATACTTTACTATTGATTGGAATTGCTGTATTTCTCCCAAACCAACTTTTCACATAAACCTTTATGGCTTCCATCAAATCTTTATCTCCCCTACTAGAATTCATAAACCTAGCAACAAACAGAGCACCCTAGACTGGATATTGGTCAATAGTAATCCCCTGGTATATAAAACAGGCGTACTTCCTGATGATATTAGCGACCCATTTACTTACTTATATTACTAGACAAAAGATCCCTATTCCCAACCAAATCATTTTCAGAACTACCCGGAAAAAGAATAATTTAAACCTAGCTAGCTACCAAACAGAACTCAAAGCTTGCAATTGGTCTCCCCTAAAATACCTACCTCTTGATGAGGTAGTCTCATACTTCAATAATAAATTCTTGCAAATTCTAGATCACCATGCCCTCTCTCGTACTATCAGAGCTAGAAACAAACCTGCTCCTTGGCTCACCAAAGAGACCAGGCAAAAAATGCTACAGAGAAATAAAATATGGGCCAAATGGAGAAATACTAAAAACCCAATTGATCAACTGATTACCAAAAGTTTAGGCTCCTTAGAAATGCTACAAAGAAATTAATACTCCTAGACAAAAAAAACTATTACCTGAAATTCCAACAAGCACAACATCAAAATCCACAAAAATTCTGGTCAGGTATTAATAAACTACTTCATCCAGGAAATTCTAAAACACCTACTCCTTCTAATCTGACTCAGAGTTAAATTCTGGTCAGGTATTAATAAACTACTTCATCCAGGAAATTCTGTAACACCTACTATTCCTAATCTGACTCAGAGTTCTCCCAACCAAATTGCTAACACTTTTAACAAATTATTTTCTGAAACAGTCAGTTCACTAGCTAATACCTTGTCACCTGCTAGCACCCTGGAACTTCACTCTCTAATCAATAAACCCCCCACTTTAAAGCTGCAACCAGTCTCAATATCTCTCATCCATACCCTACTTCTGAAACTTAAACCTTGTACACCATCAGCTGACCACCTACCAGCTATCTGCAAATTGCAGCTGGAGTACTTGCCTACCCTGTTTCCATTTTAATAAATAGAACCATAACTGAAGGCATTATCCCATCTCTCTGGAAAGTCTCTCATATCATCCCTTTACATAAGGGGGTAACTCAAATGAACTCTCAAACTTCCGTCCTATAGCCCTACTTTCTCCTTTAGCAAAAATCATGAAAAGATGCATTCAATGGCAATTACCTGATCATCTTCTCCAAAATAACCTACTAGCTGAGTGCCAACATGGTTTTAGACCATTTCATAGTACTACAACTGCACTCTTATCCTTCTCAGACTGTATTAATAAAAATCGTAATAATAACTTACTTTCCTCAGCTCTATTCTTAGACCTCTTCAAAGCCTTTGACATGGTTAATCATCAACTCATGTTAAACATTTTCAAATCTCTTTCCTTAGACACTCAGGTGGTCAGTGGTTTAATTCCTACCTAGAAAATAGACAGCAAACAGTTCTCTGGGACAATCACTTATCCTCTCAGCTGCCCATCACCACTGGAGTCCCACAAGGCTCTATTTTGGGACCCCTCCTCTTTTCTATTTTTATTAATGATCTGAAAACTTCGCTTCCACAAACCACCTGCATTCAATATGCAGATGACTCGACACTTATCTGTGCAGCAGTTTCTTCTGCTGAGCTGCAGTCTAGTACCCAAAAAGTATTTACATCAGCTGAAAACTGGTTCCATCAATACTGTCTCCTTCTTAACCCCAAAAAAACTAAATTATTACTGTTCACTCCTACACAGAAGTCCTCTCCTATAAACTTCACAATTGTATCAAACAACGGCACAATAATATCTTCTGATTCTACCACCAAACGTCTAGGTGTCGCAATTGATCATAATCTTAACTTTGATTCACGCATTAACTTAACTATTAAATTAGTAAATAGAAAACTCGACTCTCTCTAGAGGCTCAAACCCTTCCTTACACCTTCAGCTAAGACTACTATAGCACAAACACACCTGATCTCTACCCTTCTCTATGCCTCTCCTATTTTTACCAGTCTATCAAAATCCAATTTTAATAAACTGGCAACCTCATACAATAACATTGCTAGATTTGCCACAGGAGCTCCATTTCGTACCCACCATTGCATAAATCTTAAACAACTAGGCTGGCTAGAATTCTAAAACCAGCTGTTGCTTCAACAACTTACAATCACTCATAAGATCTTGTATCACCCCATGAATACTCCCATACTCTGTAACCTTATTAGCCCTTATAAAAACCTCACAACCTTTCGCTCAGCTAACAAGCTACTAGTTGCCTCCCTTAAATCTCACAATAAATCTGGTGACTGTCTGTTTACTAACACTGTTGGTTTTAATTGGAACAAGCTTCCAAGTGAACTTACATCACTGGTATCGACACCCCTTTTCAAGAAGCAACTAAAAACCTTCCTTAATTCCCAGTGGCTATGCCCATGTACTAATCCTGACTGACACTTTTTTGACTCTTGCCTTACCACTGTTACAGGAGTATAACTTTTACTTTTATACCTTTCTTCTCCTCTAGTTATACTTTTTTACTGATAAAGATAACTTGTCTTAATAATAAAAAAAAAGAATAATTTTTGTGATCTGTGATTATCCTTTTACTTGGGTGCATATCAAATGAGTTAACAAATACTGCCATTTGTGTATCTTAACTATGCATGTTACTCTCACATATTGTAGCAACATCTGCTGCAAAGGGGTTCCCCAGATTTATTCAGTTTGTTTGACTTGTTTTTATATGTATAAGCTTTGCATATTTGCTAAATTGTATAACTTGGTAGTGGAGCTTTTCTTCCTGGGCCTCTACTGAAAATGGACATGTATCCAGCTAGACTAGCCCGATCAACAAATGTAAAATAAATAAAAATAAATAAAATAAATATTCATCTTTTGTTTGCATTGTGGCATCATCCTTGGAGAAGGTAAAATGCTGCTTAATGCTAGGTTTATACCAGCTTGAGACACATATTCCAAAAACTCCAGGATGTCTCTATTCATATAGTCTAAGGAGGTATGTCTCAGATCATTTACTCTCATGTGGACTTTGACTGAGTCATATTGGTACTTGTGGTCCAATGACCTGAGTGTCTGCATAATGTGGTGGATCCTAGCCCCTGATAAGCAACTGACCGTGACTTTCTCCTTACTCAGCCTGGTGAGAGGGACATCGGTGTGTCTCACAATGGAGTGTCCAATGACTAGAATGTTGGATTGTGTGGTGGCTTGAGTTATGGGCTTAGAGGTGGATGTTCCATGAGATATAGCTCTATTTGTTGATGTAGGTGTTGTTTTAAAAGAGTGCATTTGGGGCTACTGAGGGTATTTGTTATGTGTACTTCATCTAGGAGGCCTTTCTGGTGTAGGAAGGTTACATTTAAGTGCCTCAGCATATGTCTGCTTTGAACTGTGTGTGATGGGTGCAGGATGTGTACTACTGACAACTTTATTGACATTAGGAGTAATTTTATGTGAGAGCTTTATCTCCAGTGACATTGTGTAAATACCTCTCTCACATACCATATCACATTGTTTGAGAATTAATTGGTGTCAGTAAACATGAGACAATTTCTACATTGTCTTAGGATGCCCATATCCACCAAGCTGGTAACGGAGGCAGTGGGAAAGTTCATATCCATGGCAACATACCCTTTTTAATTGATTGGAGTGAGAATATTAATCAATGTCAGGAGTATCCGGTTTACAACTATAGGGACAGTGCTTGTCACTGAAGGCTAGTTGTCCTGTATGAAGCTAGGTATTGGAGAAAATAAAATACAATTGTGCTTTTACAGAAAAAATGTCACTCAGGGTGTCTGAGTCTGTACAGAGCCCTGCCAAACATTTGAGTTGAAACTAAAATGTAGACCATGAAAATTTAAGGATGAAGTATTTAGGCAGATATTCTGAAGTTAGAAACAAATCAAGTAGTATTTACTGAAAACAAAGAATTAATTTGTCAAGAATGATAAAAAGACGGAAGTCACATGAATGGCTACTGCATGAGTACTACTAGTACCGGTCTCACCACAGCTTTACTCTGCTGAGATACTATGCCCATTTGCTTCTTCTGTCACCAGAAACAAAATGTTAGCACCAGTCCCAAGATAGTAAGCAGGCCAAAACCTGTTTGGTGATCCACAGTCTTGTCCTAGATGAGGCAGTGGTCTGTAGGTTTGTTGTAGCCTTTTCCTGGTAGATGCCTTAAATAGCAACCAGACCAATCAGGAACATTAAGCACAGTCACTCGCTGTCCACCATAAACAGCCAAGAATCAATGCACTCTGCTCCTTCTCTCACCTCGAACAGAATATAAACACAAATTCCAAGCTGTCACCTATAAAGTAGTTATTAGGCTTTCTGGTGATCAGCAGTCTCCAGAAATAACGTTCCTGGGCTCCTTCTCTCAGCAGGAGAAAACAGAAGCACTAAGCCCAAGATAACTACTGAGAGGCAGAATATGGGCTCTTTAGTAACTGGTGGTCTTGCAATAGATGTTTAAAGGTAAGATGAAAAAATGTGTTAATATCCTACACACTGCAGTGTGCACTAAGCAGTTAGATATGAAAGGGGGTAACTTAAGTTTTAGCTGTCTAAGTGGAGAGCCACTAATTTTAAAAGAGCAAGATAGACTGAAAGGGGGTGGGCACTTTTGTATTCTATTTCTGTTGAATACAGTGGGGTGGCCAATAAATTAAAATAGTTCAAAAGGAGTGATTTCACAAAATGATAATTTTGTGCTTACTCACACAAGCCAATGAAAGGGGAGAGTGAAGGAGATATGTGGTTAAATTAACATAAGTGACAGGCAACTAGAAAGACAGTTGTGTTTAAGAACACAACAGCAACAGGGTGGTATGATGGGAAAAAATTCTGTCTGACTCACAAGAGACACAGTTGTGGTCTCTTTCCAAGTTTTAATATGCAATTAAAAGCAGAATACAAGTAAAACACAGTGTAAAGAAAACAAATCACCGTATGCAAACTAGAAAAAGGCAATAAAGTAATACAAAGTACAAGAAATCAAAAGCAAACTAACCTTTCCTTCATAGCAAGCTGTGGCAGAGTCTGGGTGAGCTTTTCCACTAAAAACTGTAGGTATTGCCACTTGACTCTCAAATAGCTAGTCTAAGCTTATAGGAACACAAGCTATTTGCACTATATTGCTGCTTCATAGGGTACAGTTTTATGGCCCATTCTACCAGGAAAATTTGATTTCCAGGTGTTTGCTACTGTACGTGGCACTAATACTCCAAAAACAAAGCTGTCACGGGAATCTATGCCAAGAAAGCTTTAATAAATTCCATGTTTACAAACATTCATAAATAAGAGCTTTCATTCTTACAATAAAAACTTCATCAGGTGATTCTAAAAAAGTTCGAGTGCAGAAATAAAAGCACTTAATCTCTCAATAAACTTTCAGAGTTACAGAAGGCTGGAGCATGTTTCTTGACAGAGCAGCTCACCAGGAGTTCATTTACTATTTTACTGTCTATCAACGACCCCTAACAACTTTGGTGGCGTATCACTTGGGTCTTAGTTTGTTGTTACACTGTCCTCTATTTTCATAAGGAGGTAGCTTATTTTCCAATTTGTCAGTTATTGTTATATGCTGAGTTTGTGTAGTTTTTGTGTGGTGCTGAAGACTATGACATTTGATTTTCTAGGACTGATTAGCAGCATTCTGCTATTTGCCCATTGGCAGAGGGTTGTAAAACTAGTATCTTCACTTGATTTTAATATCAAGAGAGCATCCATGTACATAATTTATTGAGTTGGGCTAGGTCTGTGCAACCTCATTAACAAGGAGTAAGAACAAAAGATTTGAAGCATAGCGCACACAATAAAACAGACTAATAACATTATAAGGAGTAAATGCAAGTTCTGATGAATGTGTGCTCTTGTATGAAATGTCAGATTCTATGAAAAGCCTGTTCTTGTTTTTTTTAATACACAGACAGCCCAGGTCCAAGATGTGTTAATATCTTTCATGGAAAATGTCGCAAAAACGGATGAGGCAATGCAATAGCAGACAAACCAACAATTTTATTCGAACGTGAGCGCTTTCGCAGTAATCATTACTGCTTCATCAGACATTTAAACATACTAAAAACCTCCTTTATATATGCTAAAACCTACCATGTGACTAATCAATGTATGATAAACCACTAGTTCTTAAAGACATATACAACAATGCTTTAAATTCCTAGTAACAAATAACATGAGATGAAATAGCATAAAATCTCTCTCTCTCTCTATATATCTATCTATATATATATATATATATATATATATATATATATATATATATATATATATATATATATATATATATATATATATATATATACTATATATATATATATATATATATATATATATATATATAAATACCTCTAGTACATTTTATATACACCTGTATATTACATTCATTTTCTAAGTCTTCTCATCTTAAGTAAGGGTTGTATAGGAACTACATCATTGAGACACTTGCCCTTGCCTAAATTAGCCCTCAGCTTAATGATCCATTTAGTTTCCATTGCTTCTGTTCTGTTTCTTTTGTCACCCATTCTGATACCTGGTATATTTTTGCCAATAATAAGAAACATAAACTTATGTGAGGACCCCATCTGAGAATTATGTATAGCTAAGGCACTGGTTAATACATTGTTCTGTATATCATAAATATGTTATCTTATTCTAAATCTGAACATTCTGTCTGTTTTACCTACATAAAATGTACTACATAGCTGGCATGTAACTAAATATACTATATGTTCAGAATTACAGTTACCATTGACCTTAAATACAAATGTCTTGCCTAAATCAGAATGGTTAAAACAGCCTTCTGAATTAATATAAATACATTGGTTACATTTACCATATGGACAAGTATAAAACTTGTTTACTTGCATTATTCGATTCTTATCAGGATGACATAACATTTTATCCATATTACGCATGTTATTGAACTGCAATTTGGGGTTGGGACCTATGATCTCTCTCACTGTTGGATCCATCATTAAACTTGACCAATATTTCCTGTATACCCCTAAAATGGGCTTGACATTGTTAGTATACTTAATAGGTACTCTGAGTTTACCTTCATTTAAACCATTTCCTTTACTGTATTTCTTATTTTGTACACTCTGTTCAGAAAAATAAAGTCGAGCTGAAGTCGTTCTTAAATTCTTAACCAAATCCATATTAGAAATATTTGTGTGGTTGTAGCCTCTTTTAACTAGTTTGCCTTCTAAATCCTGCAATTCTGCATTAAAAGCTGTCAAACTAGTATTCAGACTAGATGCCTTCATACTCTGGCCTTTAATAACATTATCAAATACATACTGAGGGTGCATGCTGGTCTTGTGTAGCATCGTGTTTTTATAACATTATTTTCTAAATATACGTGTAATAACCTTGTTTTCATTACTAATAGTTATTAGCACATCTAAAAAAAGTCAACGATTATCTTGCGAAATTCAGAGTAAACCTTAGAAAATGAGTTGAAGTATTTAAATATTGATGGAATTGGTTTAATTCCTCTTCATTGCCTTCCCATGAAAGGAAAAGGTTATCCACAAATCTTCGATATAACTTGACTTGAGTTCTATATGGACCTTCCAATATGTGTTCCCTTTCCCATATAGCCATAACCAGGTTGGCATAGCTATTGGCACATGAGGTGCCCATAGCTATGCCACCTTTTTGCCAATACACCTGTTAATCAAAAACAAAAACATTGTGTTCTAGTACAATTTCCATCAAAAAGGTGTATAAATCTATAGTTCTATCATCTAATGCAGCTGTCATCTGCATGTTATTTGTTACTAGGAATTTATAGCATTGTTGTATATGTTTTTAAGAATTAGTGGTTTATCATACATTGATTAGTCACATGATAGGTTTTAGCATATATAAAAAAGGTTTTTAGTATGTTTAAATGTCTGATGAAGCAGTAGTGATTATTGCGAAAGCGCTCACTTTCGAATATTGGTTTGTCTGCTTTGCCTCATCTTTTTTTTCAGTATACAATTTTGTGGTCATATTGGATGAGGTATTTACCTGGATTTACTGGGATATTTTGTGTTTTGCAAATCAGTATGACCTTTGTTCTGTTGTAATTTTCAAGTAGAATGGTCATAGCTGCCAGTATCACAAAGCTATAAATTATAGATTAAATGCAAGTTCAGCATTTTGGTGTTATCATAGTTTTGCTCAAAGTTTCAAAAACATTTTCTTACTGTTCTACCTATGAAATAAGCTGCTAAAACAATGAAATCCAGCTTGGCCTGTGATTTTGCAGAGGGTCTATAGAGTCACATGGCATGACTACATAACATCATTGCCATGATTTATTAAAAGTATGCTAACCCATACAAATGGCAGGGTTAAAGTCCTCATGTGATAAAAGTTTTTACAATACATGGAGAATGAAAAAACCTAAATTAGTATTACGCATGCTAATGTATGACTTGTCTCAGAGAGTGAATGTTTATCTGCAGTTCAAGGAAAAAGGGAGACTCAAGGTCAGAATGTAAGCATGACTTTGAAAGGACAAGTTAACTGTAACTCAAGGAGTGCTAATGACAGTTATGAATTATTATCAGTGAATCGGGTAAAAAACAATCTTTACTATAGATAGTGGACACTGGAGGATCTCACACATGGCAGTATTCTAAAACAAAGGAGGGGATGATGGGTAACCAATCACCTTTTGTGTCAATAACAAATGAAAGTAGACAGGAATGGAACTGAAGTCATGGCTCAAAAGTAAGTATTATGTTTCCCGTCTTGGCAGAAAACAAAATGAGATTCAGAAATGCATAGATGCTATCAAGGATTCTGGGAGATTTTCTGTACTCATCTAAATTTTCTAAGAAAACATTTTTTGCAATACATGAAAGAATAAATTGTTGTGTAGAGCTCCACTAACTTTGGAAATTCATGCCTTCATCTCTCAAACATGTCTTTATCACCTGTCTCTTTTGAGTATGCACAGAAAATGCATTTAATGGATAGGTTACAGAATAATCTTGGACTTTATAATGGCCGAGTTTAAATATGGAAAAGTATAACAGTATGCATCTTGTATGCAAGAATTCAGTAGGCAATGGAAGAAACAAAATTTTAGAAAATGGCCTATTGTTTGGTAAAATATAAAAAGTGGACCTATAAATAAGGGTATCAAACATCCTGGAGGCTACAACACCAAGTGCTACTTTTCATCAGTAGAAAAGAAGGATGAAGAATGAATGGCGAATGGTTAAACATGGGACAAACATGACAGAATAAATGCATAAATTATTCTTATTGTTGTTTTTAATACTGTGATAAGTTCTAAGAGATTTATATTTATATTTAGAGCTGAAATTTAAAAGCAGACTGCACAGTGTTCAAAAACTAGACAAAAAAAATGAAAGCCCACATCATATGATAATGCTTTGAAAAAAGTCACGTATCTAACCAGGAAAGTAAGAGAAGACAGGGTAAACAGATACAATCATACATGAAGGACAAAACTGAGAATGAGATGCTTCAGAGCATGAAATATTTACGGATAAGGAAGCCCATGGAGATAGAGCAGGAAATTAAGCGATTAAGCATTCCTTCTAAAAAGCATGATGAGTGCACTGGATGCATTCCCTTCAAAATATTCGGATTAAATGCATAAGGAGTAAGCACAGGGAACCCTTATTAAGGACATGAACGTAAAGAATGAAGAAAAGAACATTGTTTTGCAACAATGTAGCTAAGCAGGAAAATGGCAAGCCGAAATGTGTATTCAATGCTTATTTATTTCATTTATCTCTGCTACCGTTTTCTGATTTGTGTTTTGAATTTTTAATTCCAAACAAATTTAGTCTGTCTGGAGTTAATGAAAAGGTAAGGTCTATAACTATTTCTCCATCATAGTATTAATTACTTTGTGAAAAAAAAAAAAAAAAAATCACTTTACTACTAGATGTATTACATGTACATTTTGCTTTTATTCTATTTGAATGTCTACTTTTAACTGTACTTGTACTAATCAATGTCAAATGTACTGCAATTATATACTTCAATAATATGTAAACAGATATTATCTTTATCTCTTTTTCTCTTTTACTATACATGTATCTGCTTTTTAAGCATGTATTACTTTTATGTAATTTTATTTTCTCTGCTTTTTAAGCATGTATTAGGCCTCTACTGAAAATGGACATATATCCAGTTAGACTAGCCCGGTCAACAAATGTAAAATAAAAAAATAAAAATAAAAAATAAAATAATAACAAAAATGAGACTATATTCCATTCAGGGCATCTTGCAAGGCAGATTAAAACATGCCATCACCACCTGCCCATTTTGCAATAATCCCTTTTGTCATATTATTTTGTCTTGAGAACCAGAGTCTGTCCCTAGAGCCATTTACTTCAAGGCATTGAAACCAGTTCTGGACAGCATGCTAGTCTATCACTGAATGAATACAAATACACACACACACACACACACACACACACACACACACACACACACACACACACACACACACACACACGCACATGCGCACACACACACACACACACACTCACAAACACATACACAACCACAGGTAATTTATTGAATGAAAATTCTTTGTATATCTTTGGCAGGTAGAGAAAACAAGATTACCCGGAGAAAATCCACATGGATGCAGCGAGGTCAGTCAGGCACTGCACAGAAAGCACCTGAGTCAAGAAGTGAACCTGAGATCTTATCATGACACAGCAGTACTACTTGCTGTATCATGCTGCTTCAAGGTAAGTTAATGCCTTTATTTCCTTTATCTAACATGAAGACATTATATCCATAATAAAAACAGTAGAGAATGTAGTGTCTAATTGACTAAGTGCAATGTAATACTTTACATGCAACTTTATTTCTGGTAATTTCCTTATTGTAAGATTTCAAATCAATACTATTAATATGCCTAGTTTCTGAATATGCTGGAAATATACTAAAACATTCAGATATATATTTTTAAAGGGACTGTAAAAAGACAGGAGAGAAGTCATTGACCATCAACAGTTGAGCATTATGCAAAAACTAATCAATTTGAATCGATTGCTTATTCAATATCTGGAAAAAGAGCAATACATTAAAAGGCAAGTAATACAAAAGAAAGCCATATGTATGCATTCAATAGTATTAAAACGATATTGCAATTAACTAGCAAGATTTCTACATCCCATGAATTTGTAACTGCAATAGCTTACTGAACTGTTCAACGTTAACTCTTAAAGCCAGCCTTTGTCGCATAATGACAAACAGCTTTTCATACTTTGATTTATGGGTTTTATTTTGTACCAAGATAACCAGGAGTGCATTTACTGTTATTCTGGTGATATCTTAAATACAACCCCAGTTGTATTATTGATTTACACTGTGAATTTGTGTGGAGTCTAGAATAGTCCTTTAAGTGATGAACTGGAAACAGCAGCATGGATTGACGCACAAGACTTCCATTTGCCTCGTGTGTGATTTTGAAGAGTTTAGGCATCATGAACAAAAAAATGCTATGGCTACCCGGACAGCTGTGTTTAGAAAGTCTTGCTTATGCTAGTAAAAGACATCATATCTGCAGCATTATTAAAATTGTGAATGCTAGCAAAAACTAGACTTGTTTGGGAGAATCTCTCTGGGAAGAAACTATAGATTACTTTCACAGGTTATTCAGCATTTCTTAATGAAGCTGCGTGTTGCCACATTTTAGTGCTGGTACATTTCAATTAGAGAACCTGAACACCATTTTGGCTTGTGAGAGGAGTCTGCAGGTCATCCCCATACCAATGGGCTTCCTTTTTTTTCTTCCACCTTCTAAAAATGCTGTTCATTTTGTTATTATTTCTTTAACCTATTTATCAGTTGTTAACTAGATAAGTTGGCTGGTCTATGGATTCTTTTACTAATAAGCTTGGAGAAAAAGGCAAGGGGAAACTGAAAACATGCATAGGCAATCCAGCATAGCATGTGACTTACACGTGAGAATAAACCAGAGTACTTATGAAAATCCATGCAGACACGGGGAAGGAATACAGACTTCACATGATGGCCAGGGTTCAGGAGTGAACCTGAAACTGTGAGGAAATGTGATCATACTACAGGGTCAACATGCTTCCCAGATTCACCTCATGATCATGGAGATGTGAAGCAGAGCCTTTGCACTGACTTATCATGCTGCCCAGATTAAAGCATCAACTAAACCACCCTTTTGCACAGACATGGAGTTTTATCTACCTTAAGCATGAGTCTTTTGCTCAACAGAGGTAACGCAAGTAACAAAATTAAAGAAGAAACCATATATTCTGTCCTTTTCATGAAAAGTTAAGAGTATTGTTTTCTGTCTACACCCTCTCAGCACCATTTTACATCCATTGTGAACAACTGTAGACACAGGAAGTATCTTTTCATAGTCTGTTTGTATTCTGGTTGGTCAAAACCACACCAAATGTTTTGCCTTGTTTTTCTCCACCCATAAAGGTTTTATGCTATCAACCAAACCTGTCATACTATGTCATGGGTGTACCAGTAACCAAGACAGCCATCTGGGCTTTCTACTTTGTGTTGAGTCTTAGCTCTGTAGATGTACAGGCTTCTTCAGTGATCTGCCAGTGGCCATGCAATAGGATGCTGATGGGGAACTGCTCAATCTCCAAGGTGACATTTCTTCAATCTTGGTTCCATCTCACATGGCTTACTCAGAGCTAAACTACTGGGCTCTCCAGTCTCAATATTAAAAATGGGTACTATATGTCCCTTTTCTTCCCCCCAGAACATAGATAAGCAGTCATAGCCCCTTAACTGTTCCCTTTCCCCATACAAGCTGTAGCGAGTGTTCAGGTCACTAATCAAACTATGGCTGTCTGGGTCATACTCAGGGCTTTATTGCTTTGTGCCACAAGAGCTGCCGCCACTGACATGTATTGTGCAAGACACCCAGAGGTGTTCTATGCTGATATTTTTTACTTTCCCCACTATTGTGCAACTGTGGATTTAATACATATAAATAAAGGAGTGTGGGGCCAATTCTCCCAAATGGGGGGTACAAGTGGGCTTATGACTCCTGCAAAAACATGTTTAATTTTTTTCTCTTTTTATTGTACTTTTAAGTTTCATTTCATAATTTAAAGAATTAAAGTGTAACTTGTTTTACAGTGCTTCAGTGTAATATATGTAAACCCACACCAAAAACCAATGCACATGCAAAGTTTTACCAAAGCATTATGAGAGGATAATTTTGTCTTTGTTTCATGTTTGTCATAGCAAAAATGCGGCTGATAGCATTTTTTTTGAGATAGCTGCAGTGCAGTAAAGGTTTAACATAAATAAGAAACGTTATACTAGTAAAAGAATTGCTGTTTTCCAATAAGCAATCTGCCAAACAACTGTAGAGTGGCATACAATTATAGTAGGAATATTCCAAATGTACAAATGCTGAATTTTAAATATTGGAAAAAGCATTTTAAACATTTACATTACCAAAAAACCTGAACACAAAACCTACAAAAAATTACAAAAAGAAAATGTTCTTTTGGGATCCTTAAACCAAAACACTTCCATAACACTAAGAACTAATTTGCCTGAATAGTACTACTGTTATGGAAAGAGTTTTTCTCTGATAAGGCATAGTATTAAGGTTAGGATCAGGGTTGGGATTCATTTTAAAGTTAGGGCTAGAAAACATTAATAAGGCATACAATGGGGCTTTGCACATTTTGGTGAGTACATTGCTGTAATCATAATACAAGTATACCAAAGTACCCGCCCTTTTACCATCACAGAGAACATGAAACTCAAACTGTGAACTTCTAGCAACCTGGAGCCTTACAGGGAGAAGCCCACAGGTAGCTAACAAGTGAAATGGAACTGATTCCCATCAGGTCTTTGTGCACATGGAGTCCAAATCAGTTTGTCTTTGAACTGCAGAATGCTTTATGAAAATATTTGAAAGCTCATTAATCTACTGAAACACAAACATATAGCTTTTATGTGTGCTGTAAACTGCAGGCTAAGCAGTATAAGATATGCTTATCAGTGCAAATTTGTAATTTAAATACTAAGAGTTCCATAAAGGAAGAAAAAGCTCAAATAAAACTCAATTATTTCCATTCTCAGAAAGCAAAAGTTACTATGAACTAGTTCCTTACTGTTTCAGCAAAGTTACGATTGCCACTGAAGAAGTTTTCCAATTCCTCTGTTAAAAAAGTATATTGTAAGCTGAGTGTTGAATGTTGCCTGCAAAGTTCAGCAGTGACATCCTCAGACTTCACTTACTAAGTCCCCAGGCATTTGAAATTCTACCTCTCTATTTCTGTTCTGATTACACAAGTAATTTTCCTTGTAATGGAATCTTTAACTATTAGAATCCATCCTTTCTTGCCCCTTAAGTGTGCCCTGATGTTGTAATCGTTGATTCTATTACTATAGAATAAAAATAACTCTAATATCAGCGGAAACATATCCAAAGGAAGAACACCCTGTGCCTATAGAACTGTATTTAGCTGAAGTTAAAGGAATATTCTGAAATTCTAGTAGCTTGAATTTTTTCAGGCTGACATTTGGTGACACTGTCTTTGACAAAAGCTAAATCTATATTCCCACTTAATGTTTCATGGAATGACTTTAGGAAACTACCTGCTACTAATTAACTGATACAAAGATGTTAGCCACCTCTATGCAATTTCTATAATATATTGATAAAATGTTTGTGTTGCTAATCATTTATTCTTATTTCATACAATTTGCAGTAATTAGATTAATGAATACCAGAGTATCTTGACAGAGATAGATAGATAGATAGATAGATAGATAGATAGATAGATAGATAGACCAGACCTCTCAACCAAATGGGGACAAATTTCAACAGAATCAGGGACAAGTCAAGCAAAAATCAGGGAAATCAGGGACACTTTTAAAATATTAGTGCTATTAACTTGAAACATTGACAGAATCAGAGCATATGAATTAATACATATTTTCTGAAGTAAAAGAAGTTTATAACTCTTAATTATTGTCATTATTCATTGTGTGATTCACCACCTTTCCTCCAAAAGTCACTAGTTTTAGGAGGGATTAAGAGGGACATAGTTAAAATATGAGTCAAAATCAGGGACAGTTGAGAGATATGAGATAGACAGATGGAAATTTGTCTCTCTCTGATAAAGGAATATTAACTTGGAGTTTCCCACAGTGTTCACTTTTAGGTTCTTTCCTTTTCTCATTTTCCTAAACAATCTGATTCACATCTTCTCATGTCTCAGGCTTGTTCTTTATGCTAGTGACATGCTCATGATCGAATCAAACAAGTTTTATGATAACCTCACACAAAAAAATGCAACAAAACATCAATACGTCATCAGGCTGGATTATCATTAATCAACTTAGCATAAATACTTCCAAGTCAGGAAACAGGCTTTAAAATAAAATGAACAGTCCCAGCAAGCTTCTGATAAGCATATGCTTAAATGATATGGAGGTTCCAAAAAAGAAAGCAGACCCACAACAAGGACAGTTTGAAGCCTGATTTCCAATCCTCAACCCTCCCTGGCTGTCCTTTAATCTTTCTGGAAAGTCTAAACCTTAATTTCTCTCTTAAGCAACAGGTAGTTTCAGGGAAGTTCTGAGAGTAATTCATCCAGATTTACCATCCTCAGAACTTTTTTCCTCCAGTCTGAACACCATCTTCAATCGACTGAATGCTTGTTCATCTGTTGGTTACCAAACCGTTTTCATTGGGTTTTTTTGTTTGTTTGTTTGTGTTTGTTTGTTTGTTTTAACAATTTACTTATCTTTGTTTTGCCTTGTTCTGGTTGTTGGTTTCATGTCATCCAGAAAAGAGAAATGCTAGTGCAGGGGACAGTTTCAAAATAAAGATAATCACTAGCAATGATCTGTTTAGACGCTTCTCATGACCATGCATCTTGTGAGAGTTGTTACTTTCATCCCCAAGGCGTTGCATAGTAGGATTTCTTCCCCCGTGATTTACTTGGAATACCAATGGCTTAAATTGTTGACTAAAGGTAGTATGGCAGGATCTTCCAGGCCTGAGGGATAGCTGACTGCGAAGAAGACCAAGAAAGCTTGGTTGGACTCTTCAGTGTATCGCCTTTGCCAGACGTCTGCCTTGAGGCTGGTGAAAGCCTGGAGGATCATCTAGTTTCCTTCTCTGATTCCTGTGCTGTGACCACTTCAAAATCCAGCATGGATCCTCCTTCAAGCATGTCCATGGAGGCAGACATCCACTTCAGATGTACAGGGTGAACTGTTGCAATAATTAGAGAAGGGCCTAGGGGTGTTCCTCAGGTATTAGTGAGGGAGGAGGTTCTGACTACCATTATAGAGTGTCGTCAGGGGTCAGATCCTACTAAATTGTTTAAGGCTGATGTGTGACTTAAAAAGAACCAGAAAACTAAACACATTTCACCTGTAACTCAGGATCCTCGGAGTGGATGGCAAAACTTCACTCAAGGTCTGTTTAATGCTCTTATGGGTACAAAGCCTCCACAGGGGTTTCTGTTCCTGCTCCTCACTGATCTTCTACCCCTCTTAAGATGCCTAGGGAGCATGATTTCTCTGATGATGGAGATTCTGGTGACAAGTCCACATACTTATTCCTCTGAGTTCTTCTCCATTAGACTGTGGTTCTGAGGAGGAAGATTCTATCAGTTCTGACTTTCCTTTTGAGGAGATTTCATTTGGTGACACTATTTACAGAATGATGGAATTTTTCAAATGGGACTGTGCTCAGGTGTCTGATGTTCAGAAGAGGTACTATGAGCTTATGCAGATAGTCTCATGGGCCCTCTGCTGTTCCTTCTGTTCTTGCTGCCCTCCTGGGTGATTTTTCCACTGCTTTTCAGGCTCCTGATTCCCAACCTCTTGCTCCCAAGAAACCTGATAGGTTTTATAAAGTGTCTGATGACTACAGGTTTCTTTAAGTGTCCCTCTGCTGACCCTTCTCTGGTGTCAGTGGCTTGTGATAAGCCCTCCAAATTGTTGCCTTCACCTAAATTGCTTCCCTCTGATAGGGACAGCAGAACCAAGTACAGGCTGGGTAAAAAGGTGTATACTTCTGCTATCCTGGCCTTTAGAGCTGTTAACTATCCGACACATGTGACCAGGTATGTCTTGGCTGTTCTCTGTCAAGCCCGTTGAACCATTTCAGATCTTCCTGATTCTAAGGGGAAGGTCTCTGTTCTTGCCTTGCTAGGGATGCCCTCCCAAGTAACTCACCATTCCATTAAATCCAGCTATGATGCAGCTGATGCTTCATCTAGGGCTGCTGCTTTTGAATCTGTTTTGAGGAGGTGTCCCTGGCTCAGACATCAACCTTTGCCTGATGATATCAAGGCTAAACTTATAGATGCTCCTCTGGATAATAAGTATTTGTTTAGTGCTGGTGCTGCAGAGTTTTGTCCCTGCAAGAAAAGGGTAGGGCCTTACAGGAGTTAAAGCATACCTTTGTTTCACCTGTTCCCAATTTTCAGAGGAATTACTCTAATAACCCTGATTTTGTCCCCAAAGGTAAAAAGGGAGGTAGAAGGGCTCCCCCTACTAAGGCTACCCAAGCTCCTACTCAGAAGCCTCCTTTTCCTGACAAACCAGGTTCTGTCTGACTATCCTTATTCTGCTCTTCTCAGTCACATTGCTCTTATATGTCTTTCCATGTCCCTTCCTTTTTGGTTTAACATTATCCAAGTCTCCTGGGTTCTTTCCATCATTCACCAGGGTTATTACATAGAAATCCCCCCCCCCCCTCCTTTTTGATCATTCCTCAGCCTTCTCGGTAACAAACTGCTTTTTTCCAGAGGTGTTTCAGGGCCTGTTAGCTCAAGGAACAATTCAAGAAATTCCAGCTCCTCAAGGGGGAAGAGGTTTTATTCCAGAATGTTTTTGGTCCCCAGGAAAGAAAGCACCTGGATATCCTTTCTGGATCTTTACCAACTAATCACCTTTTTGAAGGTCTCTGCCTTTTAGATACTGTCCTTTCAAACCTCATTTCCTCTCCTACTTCTCAGGCTTTTCTAGTTTCCCTGGATGCTTATCTACACATTCCTAATCATCCCCTTTTTAGGAAGTTTTTACGTTTCTCTGTTGCTTCGTAGGATTTTCAGTTCTTTGCTTTGCCCTTTGGTCTCTATACTGCCCCAAGGGTCTTCACCAAATGCCTCGCTCCTGTGATTGCTTTCTGCAGGTTAAGCTGGATACAGGCCTTTCCTTACCTGGACAACCTGCATAATCAAGCATCCACTCCGGAGATTTTACTTCAGCACCTACACATTGCTATTTCTGTCCTGCAAAGCCTGGGGATTACTGTAAATTTCCAAAAGTCATTCCTGACTCCTTCTCAGGATCATGTTTTTCTGGGATGCAGGCTCCAGACTCTTCCAATGCCGGCTTCTCTGCCTCCTCTCAAGGCTTTAACATCGATTGCTTTCTTTCAATCCTTTCTTCCTCTGATCCCTTCTTCCTCTGGCTTCATTTACAGCCATGGAATTTATATGGGCTCTGGGCTTCATGGCTTCTATGCTACCTCTTAGCCAAGCTCCAGATGAGAAAGCTTTGGTGGTTTCTAAAGTCAGTTTAGCTTCTACATTCTCATCCTTTAGATTTTCTTGTCTCTCTGCTTCCATGCCTCAAGTTGGAACTTCACTGGTGGATTTGGTAGTTGTCACTCAACCCAAGGCTTTCTTTTCAACTTCCAATCCCCTCTCAGAAACTCTTCACAAATGCCTTTGATGTGGGGTAGGGAGTCTCCCTACTTTGGCCCTCTGAAAGTGCAGGGCCTTTGGTCTTGTCAGCAAAAGACAGACCACATCAATGTCAGAGATGACAACTCTTCTGCTGGCTCTTCGGGTTTTTCATTCTCACCTCCTTCCAGGGCTCCTCAAGATTTCTCTTAAACAATACCACAGTAAGGTGGTATGTCAACAAGCAAGGGGGAACAAGGTGTTCTCTCCTATCTAGGTTAGCCCTTCATAGGTTCATAGATAGGTACTGAGCTATCGGCCCTGGGGCCTATACAAGCCCAGCCAAAAAGGTACCCTGGCTTTTGCCACCCAAGAAAATTATTTTCCTGTGCCACTGTCGAGCAGAGCCACAGAGGTGATCCCCGGTGTGAATTTCCTATTTCCCATCCAATCATCAAGATTTTTCTTGAAGAGTGCTAATGAGGAGCTTTGTTTGATATAGATAGGTAGTTTATTCCAGAGTATGGGAAGTCTCTGGGACAGGAATCTATCCCTCCGGCATGTTCTGTTTATTGTTGTGACAAGGTTTAGGTGCCTAGAGCATGTAGCTTGGAGGGATTGGGATTTCTTTAAGTGGAGCATGTCCAACAGCTCTGGGTTTGACATATCTTTGTATGTTAGGCAGAGATCACCTCTGAGTAGGCGATATGTGACGGAGTAAAGCTGGAGTTTTTTGAGACGGTCTGCGTAGGGCATCTGTTTGAGGCCAGTAATCCTCTTTGTGAGGTATTTCTGCAGCCTTTCCAGTTGTTGTAGATCTCTTGTGAGGTACATACCAAAAGGGGCGTTGTACTCTATAATGGGTCTAATGAGTGATGAGTAGAGGGGAGCAATGACCTCTTTTTTTCTGGATGAGAAACCTTTTGTGATGAGGTGTGCCACATAGAAGGATATCCTGACTACTGTGGCGATGTGATTATCAAAGGAGAGACTACTGTCCACCTGTGTCCCAAGGTCTCTTATCACAGTTTCGGTGTTAAGTATACTACCTCCTATGTTGTAGTTCATGGGTACACAGCTTTTACCAAAGGGGATGACAATGCACTTTTTAGCACTGAGCTTGAGGCCATGGCTTTGACACCAGGCATCTGTCTCAGTGAGGCCCTTTTGTAGGATGTCGACATCGTTAGGAGTTTCGATTATGGCTCCTAGTTTGCAGTCATCTGCGAACTTCGTTAGCCAAAGACCTTCTGTGTTAGCCTGTACTTCAGAGAAGTAGATACCAAACAGGAGAGGACCCAGGACTGAACCCTGTGGTACTCCACTTCTCACTGGTCTGAAGTCGGATTTAGAGTCTGCTACTTTCACAGTGTGGGCTCTGTCAGTGAGCCAGTTGGCAACCCATCTTGTGACATAGAGATTTATACCTAGTTTAGTGAGTTTATCTATAATTCCAGAATGGGGGATGGTGTTGAAAGCCTTGGCAATATCTAGATAGGCTGTGTGAACCACCTTACCCTTGTCTACGTCTTTGGTGACTGCTTCAAAGAAGTCTATCAGGTTTAGGAGACATGATCTGCGTTTTACAAACCCGAACTGGGTGGGATCCAGAGTTTGGAGACTACCAATGTCTTTGTTTATAAGTTCCATGATGATACGTTCTATGGCCTTGCAGACCAGGCTCATCAGGCTAATGGGGCGGTAGTTCCCAGGGTCTGAGGTGGCTCCCCCATTGTGGAGTTGGCTAACCGTTGCTGTGTGCCATTTAGCAGGCAGGAAGCCTGAGGTGAGGCTATGATTTAACATGGTACTTAGGTGGGGTGCCAGTTCATGCTGTAGTTCGTGTAGAACGCAGCCTGGGATGTTGTCTGGTCCCATGGATGCTGTGTTCTTGGCTTTGGAGAGTGTGGTTTTTACCTGTGCAGCCGTGATTACAGGAACTTTGCATTCTTCCGGTATAGAGATGTGCTCTTTAGGGGTTGGGAGGGGGGTAAAGTTAGCACTGAACCTATCTGCGAGGATGTTGGCAATATCAATTGGGTCTGTATATTTAGTGCCATTGTGCTGTAAGTCAGAGCAGATCTGAGTGTTGCCATTGAGATTCTTGACATAGCTATAGAATGCTTTGTGGTTGTCTTTAGAATCAGTGGTGATTTTGTTTTCATAACTAGCTTTGGAGGATTTTGTCAGGGATTGCAGCTTCTTACTGAGGCTAACCAGGGAGCTGCTCCACTTGTGGGATTTTACTCTCTTTTGCAAGAGTTTCTTCCTTCTGTTCTACAGATTGTTTATGGCAGGGGACCACCAGATTGGCTTCCTTTTTTGGAGGATAGTGTCTTTGTTCTGTTTGGGATAGCACGATCCATGCACTCATGTAAGTGCTTATAAAGTGCAATTGTGCAGGATTCAGTAGTCGTAACTGTATTGTCCATCTGCATGGGTGTCATGAAGTTTACCACTTCTATCTTAAGTAGCATGAAGTTGGCTTTGGAGAAATTTTTTACCATGGTTTCCTTAATGGGGGGGGTGGAGGCAGGATGTGGATATCTAGAGTAATTAGCTTATGGTTGGATTGGACCAATGGGGCGTTGACTTCAGGTGTGGAACACCAGTCACTCATATTGGTAATGACTAGATCTAGGATATTGTTGCCCCTGGTGGGGGTATGGATAAGTTGATCCAGGGCATTGGAGTTTATGAATTCCAGAAAGCATTGAGTGAAGGAGTTGGTACATGAGTAGTTTTCCCAGTTAATGGTGGGGTAGCTGAAATCGCCCATTATTAGGGTGTTTGGTTGAACCCTAATATTTTCCAGTACATCAAGAAAAGAGGAGTGGGAATCCTGTGGCATGGTGTGTGATCTGTAGCAAGCTACAATTTGGATTGCAGTTTTGCCCAGAGTTAGTTGCACTTGGATAACCTCGGCTGCATTATGCTGAGCAACTAGCCTGGAGGTTTGGATATCCTTAATGAATATGGACACACCTCCGCCTTTGGTGTTCCGGTCCAGGTTACATGGCCGAAAAGTGTGGTATGAGTTATAGCCTGGTAGTGCAGGGGTGCTCTCTGGAGCCTTGAACCAGGTCTCAGTCACTGCACAGATATCGATGTTCTCCATTTTAAGGAGTGCCTCGAGTGAGTGAATTTTGTGATTTAGACTTCTAGCATTGAGTAGCATCACCCTCAGTTTTTGCTTGCCTTTTCCTGTTACGGTGGTGAATTTGTCATTTGAACTTTGCCTAAAAAAGGCACTATAGGGGCGGCAAGAACCTTAGCCAGTATCCAGAATCCCAGTGGTGACAGGTGCAGGCCATCTCTGGCAAAGCATCGTGGTCTGTCGACCATGTCATCCCAGGCAGACAAATACTGGATCCCTCCAGAAGCTTAGCCAATTGTTGAAGTCAATCATTTTGTCCTTGTACTGCGGCATCATTCTGGTTTTCTTCAGGTTTAGGATCTGGCTATCCAGTATCAGGTGACCCTTCAAGCAGTTTACATTTGCTCAGATCAGAACATAGTGGCAGATTCTCTGAGCAGGTCCATAACACAATCCCACAAGTAGATGCTTCACAGGGATGTGTTTCTGGACATTGTCAACCACTGGTGTACTCTACAAGTAGATCTATTTGCCTCTCCTCTGAACAGACAGATGTCCTTCTATTCCCATGTTACAGTATTCTTAGTGTGGGATTCTCTGCCTCAGGCGACCTGAACATCAACTCCTATACAAAAGCTTAAGCCTGGTTGGTATAGGTGCATGGGACATCATATGCAGGTCCAAAGACACACCCCTGCAAGTAAGGCTGGTGCACAGGCCCAAACTCTTCAATATTAGTCAAAAAAAGCAAAGCCAGCACCATGTAAGCATATCCAAACTTCTTTTATTGTGGCAACACCATAAAAAAGAGACCGGTTTCGGCAACCTTGCCTTCTTCAGTGATAAATACAAAAGCACAAACCACTGACACTTATGCCATGATTAATTACCATTGCACCATGATACATCAGTATTTAAAGCAACAACAATATTAAATTGTCAGGACTGTATTCAAACACATATATTACAGGTGGCCATTGAGCCTTGGAGAAAACAAACCCCCAAGTTTAATGATCCAACCCCTATCCTTTTTATTTAATATTACATGCCACCCTAATTTGTTTTCCCTGTCCCCCCATACTTTGTCAATGATCATAAAATGAAACTTTGCATTGCTATGTTTAAGAGTATGTTTATATAGGGCATTTGATGTACGTTTATTCCAGATGTCACTAAGATGTTCAGACATACAGACATGCATAGATCTTGAAATCTGCCCTACATAAAAGGCAGTACATGAACATGTCACTAAGTATACCAGCTAATCTGATCCACAATTCGCAAAAAATCTAATGTCATATACTCTACTAGTGTCCTTACTAGAAAATTGTTTTGTTTTCAACATATGTCTACATAACGAACAATGCCCACATGGGAATGATCCACTTACTCTTTCCCCGAGAAAGACATAAGAGTTGAAGAGTATACAGCATGGGTCGAGATTGTCGGAATTTTGGGTTGTTTAACACAATGGACAAATTTGAAGAATGAGCATTTGGTTGGTGATATACATATACCAGCTATCTGGATTTATGGTCCCCTGCTGTTGAGGTGAGAAAGAACTACCGGTTGATATTTTTTGGTCTACGATGGTTTTGTATGCATTGCAGTCTTCATGTGTATAAGGAAAAACAGTTTGACCATTGGGCAGTTATCATTGCAGCAGAGAGAGCTATCGTGGATAACGGAACTGGACCGAAGGGCCGTGGATGTTTTGTAGACATAAGTTTTGTATGTTTGGAAAAGATATATTTCAAGCTTGCTGCATAGAATTGTTACATGGAACAGCTAGTCAGAGGGATAGATTTATCACCAGAGACTCCCTGTATGCTGTGGAATAAATCCTGGTCTATGTGAGGCAGAGCCTCGCGCTGGATCTGTTCAAGAATCTTGACCTTGAACAACATATGTTGGTGGTTTATAGTTTTGAACTACGCCTGTTTCTGCCAGTAAACAACTGTGATTGAACTTTCTCTGCCAGGAATATAATAGTTTTGGCAGCATACTAATTGTATTTAAACAATGTGGACTGAGCTAACTGATCATTTGGGGCTGTATTAAAAAGGATGAGTTTATATGGGACATCTGAGTATATAAGTAACATCTTTTTGGATCAAAGTGTTGATGATACAGTGCCTGGCGCCAATGTAAGAAAAAACTGTTGCTGCGACATAAAGATTTTGGGGCTCACAACTAGTTTTGTGGAGTGTAAGGTGAAATCGATTGACCATTGGGTAAAATACGATACAGCCGCCAGTAGATAAGAATACAGAAGTGGACCACAGGGTCATGTATGCTGGGATAGATTTACAACATTTTGTATATTGGGATTGTATTTCAAGTTTGCTGCTAATTTGGTATCTCATTGCTTTTGAACTATGGTTGTTTTTTCGATTTTGGTTGCTTGAACATTCACTTGAGTTAATTTTTTTACGGTATATAGTAATTGCCAGGAATTTAACTGTTATAGGAGCCAATCAGTAGGTGAGCATAACATGGATATAATAACTGTTGATTTAAAGTTTTGTAAAGAAGATGAGCTTAAAGGCTTATCAGAGTTCGGGACTGATATATTTAGCACTTTTTTGGGCTGAAAAGTTTTGGCGACATATGGCCTAGTTTTCAACAATATTGTGATGGCATTTGGTGTAAATCCTGAACCCTTTGTTTGAAAAATACACATACAAGCTGTTAATTTTGGTCCGTGAAGTGGACGAATTTGTACTGTTTGGAATGGACATACCAGGCCTTATATAGGTTTGGTTTATAGTGTTTATGGATAATTTTTGGATATTTTATTTCAAATGTAGTGTCTATATATTATATGATACAATCCTGGGTTCATAATACCATACTTGGTTGTGAAGTTGTATTGAGGCCTAACATCAGTATAGTCCCCAAAGACATTTGTACAGTAGTCACTAACAAATAACGGTTTAGGCAATTCATTGACAAGCATAAGTACTATTATATTGGGATGAAGGCATGTTGACTGCATTAATATAAACATTGATGGTATAAGAGAATGCCTTATTTTGGAAAAATGTTATTAGGCGGAAGATTTCTATTTGATGTGAACAGCATATAAGTACAATTGCTTATGGTACGTATTAATGCATTGTATGAAGGTTTAAAGGTTTTTTTGGGGGGCTATTCAAGCATATACAGGTTGTGTTATACATTGGAAGGTGGAATTGAGACTGTTTTAGAGATGGATTTGGTCACCATACTACAAGGGTTGTCTGCTGACAAGCATGATTTACATGCTTTCGGAATAGATAAGTCTGGGAAGCGAAATGGAGACACAGGTGTTCATAATGTCGTCATCAATGTACAGATTTATTTAGCAAATTAACTAGGAGTATGACGATTCTATGCACTAACATTTGGCATCTAAAATTATTCAAAGCCTATCAGGCTAAGAATATTACACCAAGAGGCCTAAGGGTCCGGCCAGTACTTTATGTTAGTGTGGCAGATGATATACTAACTCAGGTGTGGGATCAGGCACAACAAGATGCATCAATGACTTTTGTCAATATTTTGTCATCATATTATGAGCGAATGGTAGATAATAATTGTGCAGATGTGCAGCGTGTTTGTGACAAATTTAAACAATTTGAGGGACAAACCCAATATCAGGTATGTCTAGTGAAATTGACTAAGGATTTGTTAGTATTAGAGAAGTCTTTGAAAAACAAAAGGATCCAAAAATTCAATCGTGATATCAAAGTCTATAAATGGGGGAAACCTTTTGACTTTCGGAAAAGTGTTAAATTTTCCGAGGGGGGGGCAAAGTAATAAGAATTAAGAGGAGAAGAAGACCTAGACCAATTCTCAAGAAATCTGGTGCAGAGTATAGTAGCACTTCAGGGGATGATTCATCGGTCGCAAATGTTGAACAGGTACTTATTCAGGAATTTCCTATTTCCAAGAAGCAACGGGGTATGGACTACCCTTTAGGTCCAAACGACACAGAGGTGGTAGAAAGCATAACAAGCATAAACAATGTGGAGATGTTGTTACAGACCTTAGGACATCATTGAACAATGTGTATAATGTTCATAATATTTCCTCTGTGACATTAACAGAAGTGGAACAACAGCTATTGAATAAAGGACTTAGATATATTCCTGGCTTTTTTGTCAATAAAGACAGTGTGGTGGATGATGTGTTGGCATTTTGTCACATTCTTAACTTAAAACTGTATTTTGGTTCACAGAATAGGGCTCAAAGATCTACTGACTTTCGTTTTCAAAAGTCAAAATTTATGCCCCCAATGGATAAACATGTATCAATATTCCAGGAATCGGTTATTAAAGAGTTGCACTTTAAGAACTGTGAAGCTAAGATATTGAATCAAAAACCTAACAGCTGAGGAACAACAGGCATTTAAGAATTTGAAAAATAACAAAAATATTGTCATTGTTCCAGCAGATGAGGGTGGGGCAGTGGTAGTTATGGATACTGCATATTATGTATCAGAAGCATATAGGCAGTTGAAAGATGCCAGACATTATATGTCTATGCCACTTGACCCCACCTTTTGTTTCAAAAAAAGAGAATGAAAACATTTTTGGATCTGGCATGTGATGACAGAGTGATTTCATCACATAATAAACAACAATTAATAGTTGATGACCCCCAGAAACAAATCCTCTAGTTGTTGCCCAAAATTCATAAAAATTTGGAGAGGCTGGGTAGGCCTATAGTGTCTTGCATCGGATCCCTGACAGAACAACTTTCAGTTTTCTTAACTCAACATCTGCAACCATTGTTAAGGGTGGTCAGATCAAGAATTCAGGATACGACTGAATTTCTTAGAATAATAGAAAATTCTCAGTTGGAGACACATTGGCTACTATGCACATTAGATGTGACAGCATTATATACCAGTATCCCACATTGGCTGGTTTAGAAGCTGTCGAATATTGGTTGGGGAAGGTGGATATATATCCACCAGGCTTCAACACATTGTTATTATGCATGGTTGAACATGTGTTAACCAAAAATGTTACACATTTTCAAGGAGACTGTTATTGTCAGGTTCAGGGAACGGCTATGGAGGCTTATTTTGCCCCCATATATGCCGACTTGTTTATGGGCTACTTAGAGGATTTGCTTATATATGACAATTCACATAATATTTTTCTGTCAGAGATAGATATCTGGAGAAGATTTCTTGATGACTGTTGGTTAATTTGGCGTAGTGATGAAAAATATTTATTGGAGTTTGTTCAATACCTGAATGAAAATAAGTGGGGAATTGAATTCACTCTCATTATGGACATGCAACAGATAAACTTTTTGGATGTAATGGTCACAAGAAATAATGACAATACATTGGCATCCAAGATATTCCATAAATATCCACAATATAATAATTTGTTGTTTGCCACTAGTTTACATCCTTGCCATATTATTGAAAATATACCAAAGTCTCTGTTTTTATGGGTAAAAAGAATTTGTTCTACTCCATTTAGTTATCAATATTTTGAGGATGATCTCACACAAATATTTTTGGTTAGGGGATATCAACATAATAACACCAAGTCAGCCAAAAAATGGGCAGCCAGTCAGGATAGCTCTGAAATGCTGAAATATCATGGCAAAAGGGTTGGTGATGAAAATATCATAAGGTTTGTAACTACATATGGTAGGAATATTAATATTATTAGGGATACTATCAATCAAAATTGGAATATTCTGTTAGCCAATGAAGAATTGTCTAGCCTGCTTACAGAGAAATGCCAGTTTTCATATAGAAGAGGGTGGACATTAGGCTCTTATTTTAACCACTACAAATGGGGTAATAGGGACCAGGATACAGGACAACAGCTTACGTTGACTGGGGAAAGTGTAAGTGGATCATTCTCATGTGGGCATTGTTCGTTATATAGACATATGTTGAAAACGAAACAATTTTCTAGTAAGAACACTAGTAGAGTATATGACATTAGATTTTTTGCGAATTGTGGATCAGATTGGCTGGTATACTTAGTGACATGTTCATGTACTGCCTTTTATGTAGGGCAGGTTTCAAGATCTATGCATGTCCGTATGTCTGAACATCTTAGTGCCACCTGCAATAAACGTACATCAAATGCCCTATATAAACATACTCTTAAACATATCAATGCGAAGTTTCATTTTATGATCATTAACAAAGTAAGGAGGGACAGGAAAAACAAATTAGGGTGGCATGTAATATTAAATAAAAAGGATAGGGGTTGGATCATTAAACTTGGGGGTTTGTTTTCTCCAGGACTCAATGACCACCTGTAATATATGTGTTGGAATACAGTCCTGACAATTTAATGTTGTTGTTGCTTTAAATACTGATGTATCATGGCGCAATGGTAATTAATCATGGTATAAGTGTCAGTGGTTTGTGCTTTTGTATTTATCACTAAAGAAGGCAAGGTTGCCAAAACCGGTCTGATTTTTATGGTGTTGCCACAATAAAAGAAGGTTGGATATGCTTACATGGTGCTGACTTTGGTTTTTTGACTAACATCACATGCAGGGCCATAAACCAGGGACCTTAAATGTGATGTCTGCATGCACAGACCTCAGAACTTTTCAGGGGCAGTCGAACGTCAGATCGATCATATCGCTCCTCTACTATAAAAACATCTAAAGCTAAGTACCCCGTTGGGGATTTTGTTTTTTTGCTATTGCTTGAGCTTGGTTTGCTGTCCCCCCTTTTAGCCAATGCCCACTACGAAGGGTATAGTGGATGTTTATTTGCCTCCCCTCTGAGCAGACAGATGTCCTTCTATTCCCATATTACTGTATTCTTAGTGTGGGATTCATCATCTTCTATACAAAAGCTTAAGCCTGGTTGCTGTAGGTGCATGGGACATCACATGCAGGGCCATAAACCAGGGTCCTTAAATGTGATTTCTGCAGGCACTGACCTCAGAACTTTTCAGCTGCAGTTGAACATCAGATTGATCGCATCGCTCCTCTACTATCAAGACATCTAAACCTAAGTACCTCATTGGGGATTTTGTTTTTTTGCTATTGCTTGAGCTTGGTTTGCTGTCCCACCCTTTTAGCTGATGCCTGCTAAGAAGGGTACAGTGGATATAAAAGGTGTACACACCCCTGTTAAAATGCCAGGGATTTGTGATTTAAAAAATGAGACTACAATAAATCATTTCAAAACTTTTCCCACCTTTAATGTGACCTATAACCTGTACAATTCAATTGAAAAACAAATCTGTTAGGGAAAAAAATATAAAAAATAAAAAACGTACAATAAGCTGGTTGCATAAGTATGCACACCCTTAAACTAATACTTTGTTGAAACACCTTTTGACAAGCAGTCTAGTGTAATACCCTCCTTGTCCCTTTTACCTACTGACAAGGACAGTAAGAATATGGACAGGATAAGCAAGAAGGTTTATACCTCCTCCACCCTACCCATCAGAGCTATCAACTACCAAACTCATATGATAAAATATGCCCTGGACTTAGTATCTCAAGCCTCTACTCTCCTGTCCTCCTTGCCTGACTCCCCTAACAAGACAGATGTAGCATCTAAACTGTCCCTGGCTTCTCAAGTAGCCAGACACTCAATTAGATGCAGTTATGATGCAGAAGAGGCCTCTGCAAGGTCTTCTGCTTCCACATCAGTGCTACGCAGATATTCTTGGCTTCGCCTTCAGCTCCTGATGGAGGACTTCATGTACAAAATTCTTGATGACCCTCTTGACCTCAACCTCCCATTTGGGAAACAGTCTGCAGAACTCTTTAAAAACCTTCAGGAGAAAAGCAAGGCGCTTCAAGATATAAAACACCTTCTGTTGTCCCCCATTCTTAGATACTACAGGAATTACACAGCCAAGGCTACCTTTGTCAGGAGGACCCCCTCCTCTGCTATGCCTTCTTCTTTCAGACATAGGAAAGGAACCAGGAGACAGACAACTTCCAGATCAGCTTCTTCTCAACCTACCCAAAGACAGTCCTTTCATGACAGAAATGGCTCTAACAATGCATGACTGCCTTCCCCACCTCCCCCTGTCAGTCCGCCTCTCCCATTGCCTACCCCTTTGGAAAACTACCACCACAGACCACTGGGTTCTGGCAATAGTAGAAGAGGGATATTTCCTCTCTTGGAAAAAAAGACCCGCTGCAAGGGGCATTCCATTCAACTACCCCTTCTTCTCCAGATCCTTCAGGATCTTCTGAACCATGGAACTATAGAACCCATCCCTCCAGGACAAGAAGGAAAAGATTTTTACTCAAGGTTATTTCTAGTACCAAAAAAGGACGGCCGTTGGAGGCCAGTTCTGGATCTGTCCTTTCTAAACCTCTTCCCAAGAGTTCCATCTTTCAGAATGTTATCCCTCCAGACCCTTCTTCCACTATTGCAAACCCAGGCATTCATGGCCACACTAGCTCTCAAGGAAGCTTACCTCCACATCCCCATAAAACCCTCTCACAGAAAGTACCTACATTTTACTGGGCCCTGTTCTCACTTTCAATTTGCAGCCTTGCCCTTTGGTTTATGTACTGCACTCAGAGTATTCTCAAAATGCCTGGCCCCAGCAATAGCCTATGCAGAACCAAAGGCGTTCAAATTTACCCCTACCTAGATGACGTCCTCATTTTTTAAGGAAAAGAGGACACCCTAAAAAAAATCTGCAGTTCACGATGTCCCTGCTACAAGGCTTGGGGTTCACCCTCAATCTCCCCAAGTCATCCCTAACCCCACAGCAGGACAAAATCTTTCTGGGATGCAGGATCAGAACAGACCTTATGCAGGCATTCCTCCCTCAGGTTCATAGGTTTATACTAGGCTATTGGCCCGGAGACCCTTATAAGTCTAGCAAAAATTTCACCCATGTTCCCTCAAAGTCAGCACCTGTTTCCCCTGCCCAGCAGGGATACAGGCGGGATCCTAGGGGTATATTTTCTGTTTCCCCATCCAGTCATCCAGGTTCCTGTTAGATGGCTAGAGAGGTACTCTGCGTGACATGGAGAGGGAGTCTATTCCACAGATGGGGAGTCTTTGGGACACAAATCTATCCTACCAACAAGTTCTATTAATGTCACAGACCAGGTTAAGGCTTTACGTGTGGGTTGCATGAGTGGAGCTTGTCTTATGGATATGCAGCAACTCCATCAAGGTGGGTCTCAAATGGCTTTGTATGCTAGACACAGGTCAACTCTGAGCAGTCTGCATGAGACTGAATAGAGGGATAGGGCTTTTAGCTTATCTGTATAAAATAGGTGTGTGAGACCCTGGATTTTGCTGGTCAGGAACCTCTGTGGTCTCTCCAACTGCTGCATGTGCTTGGCAAGGTACATACTGAAGGGGGCATTGTACTCGATAATAGGTCTGATAAGGGAGGAGTACAACGATGTTATGACCTCCTTATTCCTGGATGAAATACCCTTATTTATGAGGAGGGCCACATAGAAAGCCTTCCGTACAATGGAGGCAACATGGTGGTCAAAAGTCCAGTTGCTATCAACCTGGGTGCCCAAGTCCCTCACAACTGATTGCATGCTTAGTACATTGTAATTAATGTGATAATTAGTGGGGGATGACATTTTCCCCAAAGGGGATAATGATGCATTTCTTGGCATTCAGTTTGAGGGTATGCTTCTGACACCAGTCATTAGTTTGGGTAAGGCCCTCTTGGAGGATGTTCACATCACTAGTGGAATTTTAGATGGCGCCAAGCTTGCAGTCATTTGCAAACTTGGTTAGCCACAGACCACTGATTTTGGCTTGCACCTCAGAAAAGTATATCCCAAACAGTAGAGGTCCCAAGACCGATCCTTGGAGTACACTGCTCATTACGGGTCTACTACTAGAGGTGGCTTCCCCTACTTTGACTGCGTGGGTTCTATCAGTGAGCCAGTTAGCTGCCCATCTGGTAACATATGGGTTGATGCCTAGCTGGGAGAGTTTATTATGCCCGAGTGGGGAATAGTGTCAAAGGCTTTGGCTAAGTCAAGGTAGGCGGTGTGCACAGTCTTTCCCTCATCCATGGCTTTGGTGACTGTTTCAAAGAAGTCGACCAAGTTTAACAGGCGTGATCTCCCTTTGATAAAACCAAACTGTGTGGGGTCAAGCATTTGGAGGTTGCCAATGTCCTTGTTTATAAGGTCCATGATAATGTGTTCCATGGCCTTGCAGATCAGGCTAGTTAGGCTAACGGGCCTATAATTGCCTGGGTCAGTGGATGCTCCACCTTTGTGTAGAGGGATGACAGTGGCTGTCCTCCATTCAACTGGAATGAAGCTGGTGCTCAGGCTTTGGTTGAATAGGATCTCTAATGGAACAGAGATTTCATGCCTGAGTTCATTTAGGATACAGCCAGGGATGTTATCTGGTCCCAAGGAGACTGTATTTTTTGCCTTTGAGAGGGTATTAAGGACCTGCTCCCTGGTGATGAGGGGAAGAGGGCAGGTGCTGGGGATATCCTGGGTTACTGATGGGGGGACAGGGGTTTGAATTTTTCACTGAACCTGTCTGCCAGCAGGTTGACTATATCTATGGCATTTGTTTATGTGGTGTTATTGACCACCAGTTCAGAGCACATTTAGGTGTTGCCTTTGAGATTGCGGACATATGTGAAGAAGTCCTTGTGATTGTCCTTGGTGGATGTGGCCAATTTGGACTCGAAGTTAGCTTTAGAGGATTTCACCAGTGACCTTATTTGCTTGTTCAGACAAATAAGAGATTGCTTCCAACTTGGCACTGCTCCTTCTTCGCCCTGGACAGCAATTTGTCCTTCTGTTATAGAATTTGTTTTTTGCTGCTGTCCACCAGACAGGTTTACTCCTTGAGGAAGATGATTTGGTCCTGTCAGGTATTGCTGAATCCATACAGCTATGTAGGTGCTTATATAGTTTTTTGGTGTAGGCTTGGACATTAGTGCTAGTTCCAACTGAAGGGATGGTGGCTGTGAAGCTGCTCATACCTGCTCTGTGGAGATTGTAGTCAGCTTTGGAAAGTTTGACCCTGACAAGGGGGGGGGGGGGTCAGGTGAGAAGGTGACTTCAAATGTGAGCACTTTATGGTAGGATGTTACCAAGGAGGATAACACTGTAGGAGTACTACAATGGCTACTCATGTTCATTAGGACCAGGTCCAGGATATTTTCACCTCTCATAGGGGTGTCGACTAGATGATCCAATGCATTGGCATTGACAAAGTTGAGGAATCTCTTGGCATTCATGCTTGGGTTAGAATAGGTCTTCCACTCTATGGTTGGGTAGTTAGTCACCCAGGATCAGGGTAGTGGGTTGAATCTTGATGGATTCAAGTAAGTCTAGAAAGGTGGAATGGGCGTCCTGAGTCATGGTTAGGAGGGTCTGTAGCTAGCTATGATTTGAATAGGTGTTTTGTCAACAGTTAACTGCACTTGGAGTGTCTCCTGTGTGTCACACCATTTGACCAGTCTGGAGGTGTGTACGTCTTTGATAAATATTGAAACTCCACCTCCTTTGGCTTTGTAGCCCTCCATTTTGGGTCTGAAAGTATGGTAGGATGAGTAACCTGGTAAGGTTGGGATGCTCTCCACAGCTTTAAACCAGGTTTCCGTGACTGCACAAAAGTCAGCATCCTCCAGGACAAGGAATGCTTGCAATGAGTGCAGTTGCATGCTAAAACTCCTAGAGTTTAGCAGCATGACCTTTACATTATGTTTATAAGAATTTTTAATGTTGGTAATTTTGTGCTCATGACTTTGCCTAATAAGGCACTATGGGGGAGAAAAGAACCTTTGCCAGAAGCCTAAAGCCCAGGGTAGACAGATGAAGACCATCTCTGGCAAAGCATCGTAGTCTGTCAGTCATGTCCTCCCAGGCTGTCCGGTACTGGATACCCTTGGAATGACACCCGAAACTAAGCCAGTTGTTAAAATCAGTCATTTTCTGTTTGTACTGAGGTATCATTCTGGGTAATGGTAGGATGCTGCTTAAGGCTATGGACATACTTGTCTGAGACACATATTCAGCGAGATCAATCATGTCTCTCTTCATATAGTCCAGAGAGGTACATCTCAAGTCATTCACACCAACAAGGACTATGACAGAGTCATAACAGTACTTGCTGTTAAGAGACTTGAGTGTGTGTGTAATATGGTGGATTCCAGCACCTGACAAGCAACTTACTGTGACTTTCTCCTTGTCTAGCCTGGTGAGGGGCACATCTGTCTCTCTTACGATAGTCTCCTATGACTAGAATGTTGGGTTTGTGGTTGGGCCTTAGAAGTTGTGAGACACAGATGGTGTGTACTGTGTGTGATGCTTGGTGCTGTGGATTGTGATGAGCTTGTGCTTTTGTTTCAGCGGTCTCTTTTGTTTAGGTATATTTTTGTTGAGAACCTCCGCATATGTAGGAGTGTGTTGTACAGATGTGGGTGGTAGAGGGGTGGTGTTCATAGTGTTTGTGCAGACAACCTTCTCAGTACTATATGTACTGGCCTGTGACTGAAACAGCAAGGATTCTAGATTCTTAATTTGATTGCATATCTCACATAGTGTGTTCCTAGGTGGTAGTAGTAGAGGGTTGTCTGTGTACATAAGACAGTTGCTACACTGACTCAGGATGCCCATATCAACCAGACTAGCAGGAGAAATCATAGGAAATTGTCCGTCCATGGTTATCAGAATCTGTGGAAGAGAGGTCAAGCATAGGAGAGTGGGTACTATCTGAGGAGAGTACCTGTGGGTGTGAGTAAGGCTGGATAAAATCAATACAGTGGCTGCAGGTGAGGGCCTCACTCACACAGGAGTGCTTGTAAGGGAAAAAATGCGACTGAGATACCTTGCAAAGGATTAAAATAGCACAGTGGCGTGTGCAACGGGAAAACAAGCACAAAACCATGCAAATGCTGGGTTTAAATACCACAAAAACAAAAGTAAAATAGAAATACTAGAACTGACCAATCAACCCTTGTCCCTGAGCTCTGTGCTCAATGCCCTATGCCAGATCAGTCCCAACCAGTTCACTTACTCACACTAAGTGCAGGCAGGCCCTGGCCAGCACAAGACAGTGTAGCAGGAAACACAGGAGCCATACGAACAGATCTGGATACAGCACAACCTGTAACCAGACTATGCTAAAGATATTTAAATTCTGTTTAGGTCAATTTAACACAGGAGAACAGATGCACACTTAAATATAACAGTAGCAAATGGTCAAACTGATTTAAGCAAATTAACCAATTAACCAATAAAGAAGGTCATATCTGAGCCCTGTTCCAGCAGTCTTCAGTCAGACAAGTTCTAACTGCACACTCCTGCCACTAGGGTGCAGGGGAACCTTCTCCAAAAAAGATGGCCTGGATTAGTGCTCAAGCTATACAAACAAAGCTAGATTCAGCAGGTCTGAATCTAGTTAATGCTATAGCAAACAAGGTGCACCAGTTTCAGAAAAAAAACAGTTCAGATAAGCAGGCACAACAAGGTCTACTTTAGATAAATGAAAATGCAATCTCTCGAAAGCTCATATAAGTGAATAATAATAACATCGGAAGTGGCATTTTGGGATTGCAGTACAGTGAAGAGTGGGATATTTGCCCTTTCCTCACTGTAGTGAGACCTTGGAGTAGGAATATATATTTAGCAGGGGGTATGGGGAGCACAGCCCCCCACAATACAAATTTTAATGATTATTCGCTCATATGAGCATTCACGAGATTGCGTTTTCATTTATCTGACATAGACCCAGCACAATAAGCCTTTAAGCAGCAATTCCCAGCTCAGAAGGGCAGAATCTACTCTCTCCTCCCACAAGAGTGCAGACTACAAACCTTCTTTATGCAAAATAACTGGCCTGAAGTCCAAGTGCTTAAACCAGAACTGTCATCCCTTTGCACAGACGTGGAGAGTCCACTGATCCAGGAAATTATTGACCTATCAGCCAGACTAGTAACCTTGTAAAAAAATAAAACGACCCAAACACAAATAGAAAACTCCAGTTTAATGACACAATGTACTGCACGAAGACTACAAACAGTAAATCCCATAAACTAAGTATTTTCACCATGCAAGGATGGCTTCTTCAGAGTTAAAATGGGATGAATATATCCAAACTTAAATAGCTTAATATATCCAGAACTAGCCAATCAAATGAAGTGACAGCATGCTCAGCTGATTTAAAAAACAAAAAAATGAAGACATTTTTTTTAAAATAACACGTTTTGTCTTTGCACAACTAAAACAAGTGTGAAACATATAAATTAAAAAAATAGATAAAAATCTATACCACGCCATTAAATAAATAATATAATTCATCACATAGCCTATATAATCATAGCTCTTTCTTACAATATTGGTAGAACTGCAATATTATCATTTAAACCTGGGGGGGGGGTGGCATGTAGCCTAAGTTACCACTTGATTTCCAAGTTCTCAACTTTTAATTTTAAGTCCCTCCTCTCTCGTTTGCTAATACCCTATCAATCACAAAAAAAAAATGATTGAAATTAGTACACCTTGTACTGTGAATGCATAGGGCATTGTGCAAATCTTTTACAAGGTTACCAGTTTATTACTTTGTTGGGAGTGTTTTTATTTGGTTTTGTATTGTTTACCCAACTGACAGTCAGCTTCTGTGGTTGTGACATGGAGATCATGGAAGCAGTTATCAGTGAATTCACTTCTTCAGTTCAAAAGTTAATCGCACTTTTATCAAGAGAAGGAATGGCCAATTCTATTCCTTCTACCTCGGCCAAGCTAACCCGTAATTGGGCCAAGCTTTTTACTTTACATTTGCTGTGTTTGGAAGAAGGAACCAGAACTGACCAGTCGAATCCAAAGGAACCGTTTAGGGGGCATGATTTCAGTGAATGGCTGCGTATGCCCGTTGATTGTTTCTTGGACTTGAACGAGGAGAGAAATGACAGGCCTACTTTTAAAAAGCAGCTTGAATCTTTTGAAAAGATTTGCAAAAAATTCCATGCCCTTCAATTAGACAATGCATTTCTCAACAAGTCCAATGAGAAAAACTCCAGAGGCACACCATGACAAATGGAGCCGACCTGATGAAAACCTGTTTATTCACACAAAGAGCACAGAACAATGGCCAGTAAGCACTTTCACGTTTCTCTGAACGTTTCTTCAGACTTAAAAAAGTACTCCTTCTATAGAACATCAGTATAAAGGCAGGTTTAACCAGCTTGCACCAATCAAAATCATCCCATTACATCATTAATTAATGCAGTAATCAAAAATCAATTAAATCATCTCTGCCTAGTAATGCTTACAATACTGAAGAATGTAGGGTGTCATCACATAACAATGCATATAGAAAGCATATGCAAATGTGTGCATGCAATAAAAACAAACATATATTTATACACTAACTAATAAAATGTGCATAGAAAATATATATAACAAGATACAACCATTGACATATAAAATATGGGCATTCATATAAATGTCCTACATCTGCAAACATATTTATTCTAGCCATTTAACATTCATAATGTCAGTAAAATTTCATTACCATAAAAATCTGCTATTCCATATAAAAACTACTATTCCATAAAAACTTCATACTGTTGTAGCTGCGGTGGTGGTGCTGCGGTAGTGTTGTCACCTCACAGTAAAACGTTGTCCTGTTCGATTCTCAGCTAAAGCATCTTTTGTGTGGAGACATGTGTGAATGGGCGTACCTTCATTGAAGGTTGTGCCTTAGGCCTGGCAAGTCAGTACGTAAAAATCTACTGCCAATCATTAGCGGACCGGAGTTCCGCTGTGGCGACCCCTAACCGGGAAAAGCCGAAAGATACAACAACACCAACAACAACAACTCTTGTATATATAAAAACATATATTCATACTTGTTTAGCAAGGTAATAAATAGGGGTCTGCCCATTAAAAGTGACTAGTGAGTAAGGGGTCTATCTTTAAGGAAGGGTTTCAGTGAAACCCTATCATTTAGGCCATGTAACCTATCTGCTTGTAACCTCAGGATCCATCTAGCTTCTTGCTTCTCAATATGGTTCCCGACATCACCTAACCTCGCTGTTTTGTATATTAATTCCATCACCATAAACCGAAACTTGTGTGTTGTATATGTATGCATTACATGTCTTGCAAGAGCATTACTCTCATCTTCTCTACTGATGGCATAAATGTGTTCCCTCACACGCTCTATCAGCGTTCTATTGGTTTTGCCAATATAGAAGCAACTACATTTCTGACAAACAGCTAGATACATGAGATCCCTTGTCTTACAGTCTGCATATATCTTAAAAGAAAATATGTGACCTGTGTCAGGGTGAACAAATTCCTTGCTCCCAGACATCAAACTGCAATGGTTACATGACCCACATGGAAACATCCCTACTCTGACAGATCTGGTCCTATCCCTTCCAGTCTTCTCATGGTACAATATCCTTTTCAATGATTGAGTATTCCTGTATGTAAGATTCGGTGTATTCCCTGCTGCTTCTCTGACTTTACTGTCCAAAGTGAGTATGTGCCAATTATTGTGAATGATCTCCTTAATCTTTCTACTATTGTTTGTGTAGGGTATCACTATCCTACTGATATTGCCAGTACCTCTGGTTCCATTAGTCTCTGTACATAATCTCTCTCTAGTCCTCTTAATGTATGGTTTACCTGTGATGTCCCTTCTGGTTACAATCTCATCATGAATATCATCAGTTTCATAGCTGTGGTACCCTCTCTCCTTAAATTCATTCTCTAAACTGGCTAACCTGAGCTGAAACACAGAATCTTCACTGGTGAGCCTGAAGGCCCTTAGGGCCTGACCTTTAACTAAATTTCGATAGATGTGTGGAGAGTGCATGCTTGTGCAATGCAACAATGCATTTTTCCTACAGGTCTTCCTAAACATCCCTGTCTTTATCCCTTCATCTTGTTTACATACTAACACATCTAGAAATTCTCTGTCTTTCTTGGACCAATTCCCTGTAAAAGAGATAAAAGTGGTAGTGCCATTTATATACTCTATGAAACTTTTTAAACTATCTGCATCACCCCTCCAAACCAAAAAAAACATCATCTACAAAGTGTTTATAGTATTTGATCTGAGTTGTATACTGTGTATTCTGCATCACATAGGTATCCTCCCAGTACGCCATTACCAAATTGGCATAAGAATTGGTGCACGGAGTCCCCATCACTACACCTTTCAATTGTAGAAAATAATTGCCATCATATATAAAGTAATTGTTTTTCAAGATAACATCCATGAGCATTGCGCATCTAATGATCAAATCTCGTGGCATACTTTTCTCTATCAGGAACATTCTCATATATTCAACACCTGTTTCATTTGGTATACTAGTAAACAATGAGGTGACATCTAAAGTAACTAATAAATCTGAGGATATATCACCTCTTGTTGTCACATACTCTGTCAGAGTTTCCAAGAAATGCTGAGTATCTCTAATCATAGCCGGCCTTAGGCATAGGCCAACTAGGCAGCCGCCTAGGGCACCACTGTAGCAGGGGCGCTTTTCCAGTAAATTGGATGATGTAACTAGACCAGGATGGGGGCACCAGGTGGTGTGGGAGGGGTGCTGTTGAGCCCTTTTGCCTAGGGCACCACTTGACCTAAGGCCGACCCTGTCTCTAATCACTGTTGTTGTCGCATCAACTACCTGTCTTAATTGCTTCTCAACATAAATAGATACAGACTCTGTTAGCCATTCTTTACTCAAGACAATGGGTCTCATAGCAAGATTTAGCAAGCATTTGTGTACCTTAGGTTGTCCCCTTATAACTGGAATCACAGGTTTCTCGATCAAAAAATATTTATACAGGTCAAAATCTATAACATTACATATAAACATATCATATAATGTACTATGTACATCTTTTATAATCCTAACTGTACAGCATTCAAATTCTGATAGGTCCCTTGCTCTCCCAATAAATCACTCATTTTACTTGCATAAACATTTCTATCCATTAGAACAATAGCTCCGCCTTTATCGGCGGGTCTAATAACAATTCCTTCATTGTCTTGAAGAGTCTTGAGTGCTTCTCTTTCACTAACATTCAAATTGTAAAAACATCCTTCCTATCAGCTCTACCTCTCTCCAATAAGTTCAGTAAATCCCTCTCACAAGCTTTCTCAAACACCTCTAACAAGGGATGTAACTGGGGTGTAAAAGTGGATGGTTTTCTAAAACGTGTGGTTACATTACTCACATTATCACCATATAACATGTTTAAGCTAACTTTCCTCGTGAATAATTTAATGTCCAACATTAATTCAGTACAATCAATGCTCTTGGCTGGGATAAACTAAAGTCCTTTATTTAAAAGTTCCCTTTCTGTTTCATTTAGAACATAGCTGGAAAGATTAATCACTAAGTCCGACTCACCAGTCACAATATCTTTTTTCTGGAACTCCAGCCTCTCTTCCGACGACTTGTGTTTCCTCATCCTCGATTGAGGGCTCCATGCTTGCTTCTAAACCCAGCATCAGTGAGAGAGAGGAGAGCATTGGTGTGAACGGATGTGCTTTTGGGTATACAGAAAGTACAGGAGAAGGCTCACAAGGTGAAAATAGAGACATTTCCATTGTCCAGGAGGTTCGCAGGAAGGAGAAACCGATACAGGAGATGGCGCAATGTCAGATGTTACGACTCCATTTTGTCCGTTTCCATTGCCCTTCTGAGCATTTCAGAAGCAAGCATGGAGCCCTCAATCGAGGATGAGGAAATGCAAGTCAGTGGAAGAGAGGCTGGCATTCCAGAAAAAGATATTGCGACCGATGAGTCGGACTTAATGATTAATCTTTCCAGTTACGTTCTAAATGAAACAGAAAGGGAACTTTTAAATAAAGGACTTTTGTTTATCCCAGCCAAGAGCATTGATTGTACTGAATTAATGTTGGACATTAAATTATTCATGAGGAAAGTTAGCTTAAACGTGTTATATGGTGATAATGTGAGTAATGTAACTTATATCGTGATAATGTGAGTAATGTAACTACAAGTTTTGTAGTGGTCCAGGCTCACCAGTGAAGATTCTGTGTTTTAGCTCAGGTTAGACAGTTTAGAGAATGAATTTAAGGAGAGAGGGCACCACAGCTATGAAACTGATGATATTCATGATGAGATTGTGACCAGAAGGGACACCACATGTAAACCATACATTAAGAGAAATAGAGAGAGATTATGTACAAAGACTAATGGAACCAGAGGTACTGGCAATATCAATAGGATAGTGATACCCTACACAAACAATAGCAGAAAGATTAAGGAGATCATTCACAATAATTGGCACATACTCACTTTGGACAGTAAAGTCAGAGAAGCAGCAGGGAATACACCAAATCTTACATACAGGAATACTCAGTCATTGAAAAGGATATTGTGCTATGAGAAGACTGGAAGGGATAGGACCAGATCTGTCAGAGTAGGGATGTTTCCATGTAGGTCATGCAGCCATTGCAGTTTCATGTCTGGGAGTAAGGAATTTGTTCACCCTGACACAGGTCATGTATTTTCTTTTAAGATATATGCAGACTGTAAGACAAGGGACCTCGTGTATCTAGCTGTATGTCAGAAATGTAGTTGCTTCTATGTTGGCAAAACCAATAGAATGCTGAGAGAGCGTGTGAGGGAACACATTTATGCCATCAGTAGAGAAGATGAGAGTAATGCTCTTGCAAGACATGTAATGCATACAGATACAACACACAAGTTTCGGTTTACGGTGATGGAATTCATATACAAAACAGTGAGGTTAGGTGATGTCAGGAACCATATTGAGAAGCAGGAAGCTAGATGGATCCTGAGGTTACAAGCAGATAGGTTACACGGCCTAAACGATAGGGTTTCACTGAAACCCTTCCTTAAAGATAGACCCTTACTCACTAGTCACTTTTAATGGGCAGACCCCTATTTTTACCTTGGTACACAAGTATGAATACATGTTTTTATATATACAAGAGTATGAAGTTTTTATGGAATAGTAGTTTTTATATGGAATAGCAGATTTTTATGGTAATGAAATTTTAATGACATTATGAATGTTAAATGGCTAGAATAAACATGTTTTTAGATGTAGGACATTTATATGAATGCGCATATTTTAAATGTCAATGGTTGTATCTTGTTATATATATATTTTTATGCACATTTTATTAATTACAGTATATATATATATATATATATATATATATATATATATATATGTTTGTTTTTATTGCATGCACACATTTGCATATGCTTTTTATATGCATTGTTATGTGATGACACACTACATTCTTCAGTATTGTAAGCATTACTAGGCAGAGATGATTTAATTGATTTTTGATTACTGCATTAATTAACGATGTAATGGGATGATTTTGACTGGTGCAAGCTGGTTAAACCTGCCTTTATATTGATGCACTATAGAAGGAGTACTTTTTAAGTCTGAAGAAGCATTCAGAGAAACGTGAAAGCGCTTACTGGCCATTGTTCTGTGCTCTTTGTGTGAATAAACAGGTTTTCATCAGGTCGGCTCCGTTTGTCGTGTTGTGCCTCTGGAGTTTTTTTCATTGGATTTGCTCTTTTGCTTACCAGGGGCACTTTATCCAGAGCTGTGTTCTGTTTGCCTTGAGCATTTCTCAACAAGTCACTTTTGCTTAAGCAGGTCCCGAAGGGGTTACGCATATGGAAGTTCCCTATGGGGATCGACAAGGGCACTCCTGCGTACCATGAGTTTGTGGCTCTATTTAACAGGACTGGATTGGAGATGCTCAGCATCATTATTGAGAACAATACAAGTAAGTGGTCTCTTTTGGAGAAAGAAATTAGTTCTTTGAACCAGAGTATAGTTGATGAGCTCTTGTTTTCTGAACATTTAAATAATTACAATCACATATTAAATGACTTAGACAATTTTGTTAAAAGTAACATCAATACTAAATGGAAAAAACTCATTAGGGATACCAATGATTACAAAAGCAACCAAGCATACCCAGTGTGTTACAAAAACACTGCTGAGGTTGATCCAGCCCACATAGATGATGGACAAAATTCTGATTCTAATGGGCTTGTCCCTATAGATGAACAGGAGGTTTCTTATGAGGAAGGCGATAATTTTTTAAATCGGAATTCTGGACCCAGGATGTCAGAACGTATGAGGAACAGGAGGAAGGGGGGGGGCCCATAAAATCAACAGAATGGGAATTATTATTATTACTACGATGTTCATCACAGCAACAACAGAGCCTAAGGGGGGAGGAAAAAGAGACATTAACTGTTTGTGATTCTACACCAGACGACTTTGGCTTGGACTATGTTATAAGTTTTAATGACGAGATTCAGGATAATTGTATGGCTTGTGACATTTTTAAGAAAGATGATTTTACAATTTGCAGTTATAGCGACTTAATACTAAATAATACTCATTGCAGTCTATTTAGTAAAGGCATCACCGTTGTTCCCGACTTCTGTTTATATGTGGCAGATATTCTCATTAGTTTGAAATTGTTCATAAGGCAATTAAATTTAAAATAGTTTTTTAAGGACCACATTGATAATAGTGTGATAAATAAGTTACAGAGAAAAAGTTTGTTTATGCCTCCGAATAATGTAGATGTTATGTTATTTGAGGGAATATGTGAGAGTGAATTAAGAAGAATTTTAAGAAATAAGAAGAGTGAACACGACAATCTTACAACTGAAGCAAGAAAGGCCCTTTATTATCTGGCAAATAATAATGATCGGCGTATAATGAAACCTGACAGGGGAAGGGGTATTGTTATTATGTTTCATTATGATTATGTATTTAAAATGTATGAGATTCTTAATGACCCCCTAACCTATAATAGAGCCTCTAAGAGTGATATTAATAGGGCTTATACAAACATTGATCTTTTTTTTACTTGACGCACTATATCAGGGTGCTTTCAATGAGAATGAATTTAAATGCTTTCTGTAGAACACCCTGTAACACCAGTGATTTTTGTGATCCCCAAAATACACAAGTGTATTAGTAATCCACTGTTCAGACCCATTGTTGCAGCAAGGGAATCCAAAACTGAACCCCTTGTGGCTTTTGTAGATGAAATGACCAAAAAAGTGGTGGGTGAAGTAGAACATATCCATAGGGACTCATGGCACTGCTTGCAGCGTCTTAGAGGTATCGAGATATCGGACACACTCTCTTTTATTACCATAGATGTGGTCAATTTGTTTTCTAGTATACCCCATGATGAAAGATTAAACTTCTTTCAAGAAAGTTTGTTAAGAAGTAAGGGGATTGACAAAACTAGGATTAATACCCTGGTTGATCTTATGGAACTTATTCTCAAAAATAACTTTCTTAGTTTCGAGGGTGGAATTTACCATCAAATTTCCAGGGTTGCCATGAGAGAGAAATGCGCTCCAGTATTTTTTAATTTAGTATTATTGAACTGGGAAGTAAACTTTATTTTTTCCTTCTCAATTTATGTCCAACATCCTGTTAAAGAACAGGTTTTTGGATGATATTTTGATTTTGTGGAAGGGCAATGAACAACAGGCTATGCACTTTGTTGAATTTATAGGTTCATAGGTTCATAGGTTCATACTAGGCTATTTGCCCTAGAGCATTTATAAGCCTAGCCAGAGTGTGTTTGGCTTTCGCCACCCATTTTAAATTAATTTTGCTATGCCCTTTTTCGAGGTTAGTATACTCTGCCTCTGTCTAACAGTGACACAGAAGTGATACCCGGGGTAAACCTACGATCTCCCATCCACTCATCAAGATTCCTCTTGAAGAGAGTCAATGAGGGACTCTGCCTAACCTGGACGGGGATTTTATACCAGAGTGAAGGGAGCCTCTGGGTTATGAATCTGTCCCTCCAGCATGTCCTATTTATTTCAGTGCTGAGGTTCAAGTCTCTCGAGCGTGTAGCTCGATGGAATTTGGATTTTCTGAGGTGCAGCATGTCCATTAATTCCGGGTTGGACATGGCTTTATACGTCAGGCACAGATCGCCTCTGAGCAGGCGGTATGCCACTGAGTAGAGCTGGAGTTTCTTTAACCGGGCAGCATATGGCATCTGTTTGAGCCCTTTGATCCTCTTGGTGAGGTACTTTTGGGGTCTTTCCAGTTGCTGCAGGAGTCTAGTAAGGTACATCCCAAAAGGGGCATTGTACTCAATTATGGGCCTGATGAGGGATGAGTAAAGAGGCACAATGACCTCCCCTGATCTAGATGTGAATCTCTTCATGATTAGGTGGGCTATATAAAATGTTTTTCTAACCACTTTGGCCACGTGGTTGTCAAATGAGAGATTGCTATCAACTTGGGTCCCCAGGTCCCTAATTACTTCTTCTGTACTTAATGGATTACCACCTATGTGGTAATTTGTGGGCACTTTGTTTTTGCCAAAGGGGATGACTATACACTTTTTGGTGTTTAGCTTGAGGCCATGGTTCTGGCATCAGTTGTCTGTTTCTATGAGGCCCTTTTGGAGGATGCTTGTGTCGGCTGGAGAGTCGATTATGGCACCCAGTTTGCAGTCATCTGTGAACTTGGTCAGCCACAGTCCTTCTGTGTTTGCCTGTACCTCCGAGAAATATATACCAAACAAGAGTGGTCCCAGGACTGAGCCTTGTGGGATGCCACTTGTAACTGGTTTGGAGTCTGACATGGCTCCAGCAATTCTAACCATGTGGGTTCTGTCCTTGACCCAGTTTACAACCCATCAAGTGACATAGGGGTTTATATTTAAGCTGGTGAGCTTATCTATAATGCCCGAGTGGGGTATTGTACCAAAGGCTTTTGCAAGGTCCAGGTAGGCTGTGTGGACCACCTTCCCCTCGTCAGTGGCCTTGGTGACTGTTTCAAAGAAATCAACCAGGTTTAAGAGGCAGGATCTGCCCTTAACAAAGCCTAACTGGGTAGGATCCAGTGTCTGTAGGTCCCCAATATCTTTATTTATTAGGTCCATGATGATCCTTTCCATAGCTTTGCAGACCAAGCTAGTCAGGCTTATGGGGCGAGAGTTTCCAGGATCCGTTGAGGCACCACCTTTGTGGAGAGAGACCACTGTTGCTGTACGCCACTCTTTGGGTACATATCCTGTAGTAAGGCTGATATTGAACAGTAGTTTTATGTTTGGGTTTAGCTCTTCTTGGAGTTCATGTAGGATGCAGCCCGGGACACCGTCTGGTCCCATTGATGCTGTGTTTTTTGCTTTGGAGAGGGCGGCTCTTACCTGAGCATCTGAGATGTCAGGGGGGCAGCACTCTGCTGGGATAGATATTCGCCCTTTTGGTGGGGAGAGGGGGGAGAAGTTTGCGCTGAACCTGTCAGCTAGGATGTTGGCAATGTCTGTTGGTTCGGTGTATTTTTTGCCATTTTGGACTAAATCTGAGCATATCTGGGAATTCCCACCCAGGTTCCTAACATAACTAAAGAAAGCCTTGTGATTATCCTTAGTGTCCTGTGCAATTTTTCTCTCGAAGCTGGCCTTAGACGATTTTATGAATGCCTGTAGTTTTTTGCTAATACTGATCAGAGATGCCTTCCCTTTTTGGAATTTTGCTCTATCATGTAGTAGCTTCCTCCTTCTATTGTATAGTTTGTTTATGGCTGGGGTCCACCAGACAGGATGTCTGCCTTTGGAGGATTGGGTCTTGGTTTTATTTGGGATTGCATGATCCATGCATTCCTGAAGGTGTTCATAGAATGTGTTTATAAAGGATTCTGCGGTCTGGGCCGTATTTTCCACAGGCCCGGGGGCTTTGAAGGATTCAACCTCAGTTTTGAGGAGTGTGAAATTTGCTTTAGAGAAGTTTTTCACTGTGGTTTTCTGGGCAGGGGGTGGGGTCGGGATGTGAATATCCAGTGAGATTAGTTTATGGTCTGATCTTACCAGTGAGGGATACACTTCTGTTCTGGAGCATAGAGTCCCCATGTTGGTGATGATCAGGTCCAGTATGTTTTCCCCTCTTGTGGGAGTGGTAACAAGTTGTTCCATAGCATTTGAGTTTATAAATTCTAGGAATCTTTGGGCTAGGGTGTTGGAGCTAGAGTAATGCTCCCAGTCTATGTTTGGGTAGTTGAAGTCGCCCAATATAATGGTGTTTGGAGAGACCTTCATATTTTCCAGTGTTCTCAGGATGGCCGAGTGGAGTTACTGCATTTGGGAGGGTGGTCTGTAGCAGGCTATAAACCGGAAGGCAGTTTTACCCACTGTTAGTTGAACATGGATAGTCTCTGATGCTTCGTGCTGTGCCACCAACCTGGAGGTGTGGGTATCTTTGACGAATATTGATACCCCCCTCTTTTTGTGGTTCGGTCCAAGTTTTGGGGCCGAAAAGCATGGTATGAGGTATAACCTGGTAGTGCTGGGGTGCTCTCAGGAGCCTTGAACCAGATTTCTGTTACTGCAGAAATATCGATGTTCTCCATGCTAAGGAGAGTTTCGAGTGCATGCATCTTGAGGTTTAGACTTCTGGCGTTGAGTAACATTACTCTTAGTTTCTTATCCCTTGTGATACCTATGGTGGTGGGTTTGTCTTTTGAGCCTTGCCTAAAAAAGGCACTATGGGAGTAGCAAGAGCCTTTGCCAATATCTGAAAGCCCAGGGGTGACAGGTGCAAGCCGTCCCTAGCGAAGCATCGTGGCTTGTCGAGCATGTCATCCCAGGCTGACAGGCATTGGATCCCCTTTGAATGACACCAATACTTAAGCCAATTGTTGAAATTGATCACCTTGTCTTCATATTGTGGCATCATTCTTGGTGAGGGTAAGATGCTACTCAAGGTCAGGGTCATACCGGCCTGGGCTACATGCTCAGAGAGCTCCTCTATGTTGCTTTTCATGTAGTCCAGGGAGGTACGTCTCAGGTCATTCACACCAGCATGGACAATGACTGAGTCATATTTGTACTTGCCTTGGAGTGACCTGAGTGTGTGTGTTATGTGGCGGATCCTAGCGCCCGACAGACAGCTCACCGTGACCTTCTCCTTGTTCAGCCTGGTGAGCGGGATGTCAGTGTGCCTGATGATAGAGTCACCTATTACAAGTGTATCAGGTGTGTTGTTTAGCCTTAAGGGCTGTGACTGTTCGGCACACTGGCTTTGTGAGCTATGTGTTGCACGTGTTTTGTTTTGGGGTAGCGGTTGCTTGGGTGTCTGCTTTGGAGGTCTCTGCTGCTTAGGCAGATTTTTATTTAGAGCCTCTGAGTATGTTTTTGTGTGTTTATGTGTTTAGTTTGCTGTCGTGGTAGGTCTATGTGAGACTGGAATTGTAGTGAGTGGGGTTTCCTTCTCCTCCTGACTGGTTATGCCAGTACTGAGTTGAGAGAGCTTAGCCTCCAGTTTGGCTATATGGTTGCATCTCTCACATGTTAGAATTTGTTGGGAGGAGGAGAGGGTTGTCTGTGTACATGAGGCAGTTGTAACATTGCCTCAAGATTCCCAGATTCATCAGCTGGACCGGAGAGGAGATTGACAACTGACCTTTGTACATGCTAGAATAGTATTGGGAATTCCTTTATAATTGAAAAAAGGGCCAATGGGGAACAATGTACTCAAGGGGAGTTTGTGAGGGTGTAGTGCTTTTAATTTTTTAGTGCTGACTTAGTGATCAAGTGCCAGGTAACTTAAATGCAATGTGTTACAGGTAACTTAAATGCAAAAATGACAAACAGTAACTTTCTTTCAAGTGAAACAAGGAAATAAGTACAGTAAGCAATGCAGGTATCACTGGGGATCCACAAAAGCACTGAAAAGCCGCGTTTTAGGTGGAATTAGCATTTCAGGGAAATAACAAGCAAACAAACAACAAGCATACAAACAAAGCTAGATTCAGCAGGCCTGGATCTAGTCTATGCTACAGTAAGAAACAGTTCAAATATGCAGGCACTATAAGCCTTTAACCAGAAATTTCCAGCTCAGAAGGGCAGAGTCCAGCCTCTCCTCCCACAAGAGTGCAGACCATGAACCTTCTTAATATAAAATAACTGGCTTGAAGCCCAAGTGCTTAAACCAGAATTAATACACTTTTAGAATAACAGACACTGAGCCCTCAATCAGCAGTTTCCAACTTAGAAGGATGTAAGCTACCTGTCCTGCCACCACAGTACAGGCCACAAACCTTCCTAATCTAAAACAACTGGTCTAAAGCCCAAGTGCTTAATCCAAAAGACTTAGAATGATAGCTACACTTTAATCAAGTTACTACCAAGCAGTAATAAATACAATTGAATACTTTAAAGAATGCCTGGATTAGTGCTCAAGTTATACAAACAAAGCTAGATTCAGCAGGCCTGGATCTAGTCTATGCTACAGCAAACAAGGTGTACCAATTTCAGTAAGAAGCAGTTCAAATATGCAGGCACTATAAGCCTTTAACCAGAAATTCCCAGCTCAGAAGGGCAGAGTCCAGCCTTTCCTCCCACAAGAGTGTAGACCACGAACCCTCTTAATGTAAAATAACTGGCCTGAAGCCCAAGTGCTTAAACCAGAATTAATACACTTTTAGAATAACAGACACTGAGCCCTCAATCAGCAGTTCCCAACTTAGATGGATGTAAGCTACCTGTTCTGCCACTACAGTGCAGACCACAAACCTTCTTAATGTAAAACAACTGGTCTGAAGCCCAAGTGCTTAAACTAAAAGGCTTAGAATGAGTTACACCAAGCAGTAATAAATACAATTGAGTACTTTTAAGACGACGCAAAAGCAAAATAAAGTAGGAAGAAACACAAATACAGTAAAAGCAGATTATTTTTTTGTTTGTTTTTTTTTTTTTTAAGTGGAAAGAGAGAAAGGAAAGAGAGAAAGGAGTAGCAGAAACTAAGCTGATTGGCCTTCTCAAATGTTCTCCCTGTACTGGGTAGAATGAGGTAATGACACTAGACTGGGAGGAGGGTCCCAGATCAAATTTACACTAGGGGCGGGCAACTGCAAAGCCACCAACTAACTGCAGAAATGTTTCTCACAGCTGAAAAGCAGCAGTGAGCCTTTAAATGAAAGTTTTAAACAGTTAAAGGAGCCTCTAGAAAAAAGAGTTTAACTGCAACAAGTTATCAGAAACAAACAACCCAACAGATGCTTAATAAAAGTGGACAATTTCCAGTTAATACCTCACACACAGTGAAACTAGCTAGAAAAATACACAGTACACAAAGTGCTATAAATAACAAAGAAATAAAGAACAAAATAAACAAAAAACAGGATACTTAATGTTATATATTATAGCTCCGAGTTTCCTCAGTGTCTTTCCTTTGATAAGCTCAGTGTGAAATGAATAATACTACCTATATTCTTAAGTTTACCAGTTCTTGGCACCCTATAGAAACTAATTTCCTTGATATCCATCTGATAAAAGGGTCTATATTATATCATTGAATGCTTAAAAAAGCAAACATTGAATAATTGACCCCATTTTAGTGAAAACTTACAATCTCGAATGCTCAGAACAGTGATTTTTTTTCCAAGGTAAAAGAATCACTGTTCCAAAAAACGAAAAGAAAAAAAATTGAAAGAATACATAAAGTGGGGGGGGCTTCACCACCCACACCCCCACTACTTAAATATACCAACTCCGAGATTGCACTACAGTGCCGAAAACGGCAAAGTAATGGAAGCGGGCAAGCAAATTCTTTCCCTGGGAAAGAATTCGCTTAAAAGCCGCTTCACTATTTTGCCTTTTCGTTGTTTTAAGTTTGACCAAGATGCATTTGATCGAATGCATCTTCGGTCATATAATAGGAACCCCAATAAAAGAAGGGGGTATTATACACAGCAACATATATAGGAAGAAAACCTTTTCTAATTCAGTGTTACATTTTGATAGCTGTCATCCATATCACCAAAAGAAGGGAGTCATCAAGGGCCAGATGGTTAGGTTGTCTAGTCTGCTGAGTGATAAAGACACCTTCAAAGATGAGTTATACAAATTGATTGGGATGTTTTTAGATAGGGGTTACCCCTTAAAATTAATACTGAAAGTCATACATGAGGTATTAAATAAAAGATATACTGTTTTTCAACCAATACTTCAGTCCATAGGGGTGAATGAATCCACTAAAAATGAAACTAACAACATGGGGGCTTTGATTTTAAGATACAGTCATCTGGCCCCACTTATATTAACAACTATTAGTAATGCTTGGCATTTTGGCCTTAATGAAACTAGCAAAAGTATTTTGGGATATAAACCAAAGATCGTTTTCAGTAGGGGTAGAAACATCAAGAAAGTTTTGGAGCATTCTAAACTGAATAAATATAGATCTACCATGTATAACTGTGGGACTTGCAAATTTTGCAAATATATTAATGATGGTCCCTATGTTTCTGTCTATGGATATGATCGTACTTTAACTTGCCCATGTAGGTGCAGTTGTAACACTACTATGTTAGTGTATGTTGCCACGTGCACCAGTTGTAAAAGTTTTTATGTGAGCAAAACTGTACGTAGATTGAGAGACAGAATAGCGGAACACGTGAGGACAATAAAAAACAAAAATGTGCACAATGCCCTATACATTCACAGTACAAGGTGTACTAATTTCAATAAATTTATTTTTTTGTGATTGATAGGGTATTAGCAAATGAGAGGGAAGGACTTCAAATTAAAAGTTGAGAACTTGGAAATCAAGTGGCAACTTAGGCTAAATGCCACCCCCCCCCCTGGGTTTAAATGATAATATTGCAGTCCTACCAATATTGAAAGAAAGTGCTATGATTATATAGGCTATGTGATGAATTATATTATTTATTTAATGGTTTGGTATAGATTTTTATCTATTTTTTTGAATTTATATGTTTCATACTTGTTTTAGTTGTGTGAAGACAAAGCATGTGTTATTTTAAAAAAAGTCTTCATTTTTATGTTTTTTAAATCAGTTGAGCATGCTGTCACTTCATTTGATTGGCTAGTTCTGTATATATTAAGCTAGTTAAGTTTGGATGTATTCATCCCATTTTAACTCTGAAGAAGCCATCCTTGCATTGATAGCACTTAGTTTATGAGATTTACTGTTTGTAGTGTTCGTGCAGTACATTGTGTCATTAAATTGGAGTTTCCTGTTCGTGTTTGGGTCATTTTATTTTTTTACAAGGCTATCAGCCAAACTAGCCTGATCTGCAAGGCCATGGAGTGGATTATCATGGACCTCATTAACAAGGACATTAGCAACCTCCAGACACTCAATCCCACACAATTTGGTTTCATCAAGGTGAGGTCATGCCTGTAAATTTGGTCTACGTCTCTGCGACAGTCACCAAGGCAATGGATGAGGGGAAGATGGTGCACACCACCTACCCTGACCTAGCTAAAGCCTTCGATACTATTCCCCATTTAGGTATAATAGATAAACTCTCTCAACTAGGCATCAATCCATATGTTACCAGATGGGTAGCAAACTGGCTCACTGATAGAACTCATCTAGTCAAAATAGGGGAAGCCACCTCAAGCAATAGACCCATAATGAGTGGTGTACCCCAGGGATCAGTCTTGGGGCCTCTGTTATTTGGGATGTACTTTTCAGAGGTGCAGGCCAAAACCAGTGGGATATGGCTGACCAAGTTTACAGATGACTGCAAGCTGGATGCTGTCATCAATTCCCCTAGTAATGTGGACATCGTCTAAGAGGGTCTCACCCAAAGAAATGACTTGTGCCAGAAACGTGGCCTCAAACTGAATGCCAAAAAATGCATCATCATCACCTTTGGGGAGAGTGACTTTCCCACAAATTATCATATTGATAACAAGTTCCCAAGCACACAATCAGTCATGAGGGACTTGAGCACCATTGTTGATAGCAAACTGGCTTTTGACCACCATAACGCCTCCGTTGTACACAAAGCTTTCTACATGGCCCACCTCATTAGTAAGGGTATCTTATCCAGGGACAAGGTGGTAATAACATCCCTGTATTCTTCCCTTATAAGACCCATTATTGAGTACAATGCCCCTTTCGGCATGTACCTCACAAAGCACATGCAACAACTGGGGAGACCACAGAGGTTCCTCACCAGGAGAATCCAGGGCCTTAAACATCTACCCTACACAGATAGGCTAAAGGCCCTAACTCTCTACTCAGTCTCCTACAGACTCCTCAGAGGTGACCTCTGTCTGGTATACAAAGCTTTCTCAGACCCCACCCTGGTGGGACTGCTGCATATCAGCAAGTCAAGCTCCACTCAAGTAAACTGCACGTGTGACCTCAACCTGGTCTGTGACATCAATAGAACTTGTTAGCAGGACAGATTTGTGTCCTAGAGACTCCCCCTTTTGTAGAATAGACTCCCTCTCCATGTCAAGCAGAGTACCTCATTAACCCTTTTTAAGCACAACCTGGATAACTGGATGGGGAACAGAAAATACACCCCTGGGATTCCACCTGTGTTTCTGCTGGACAGTGGCATAGGGTGCTGACTTGTCAGAACATGGGTTAAATTCTTGGCTAGGATTGTAAGAGCCTCAGGGCCAATAGCCTAGTAACTTCCTATGATCCTATGATCCTATGACATATTAAGATCAATGAAAGAAATAGACTGAAGATGGTCAATAAAACCAAAAATGTCAGAAGTTTGATAAAACAAATGGATACAGTAGTTAGGACTGTCCATAGAGATCCATGCAATATAACTGAAGTAAATAGGATATATTACTGTGTAGCTAAATTAATAACAGATAAAATTCTACCACAAGAGCACAGGGTAGTAAGGGAAAGGAAGGGAAAAATCGAAATCCATCATGGAAGTATCAATTAGAGAAAACTATAAAGCAGTTAAGACAAGAAATGTCACTGTTAGAGGAGTATAGAAGAGAGATCAGATCAACAAAAATACTTAGACGTGATAAAAGCAATGTGCAATATTATAACAGATCAGGATCTATCATGCGCTATCACAAATAATAAACTAAAAATATCAACACAGACAGAAAAACTTAGAAGATACACAGATAAATATAAAGGAAAAGTACAAAATAAGCAATTTATTGATGACCCCAAAAAGTTTTATACAGAATGGGAAACAAGGTAAAAGGAATTGAAAGACCAACCAAAAAAGAAGGAATAGATACATTTTGAAGAAGTATTTATGAAAATCCTGTGGAACTTAACAAAGATGCTAAATGGATAGAAGAATTAAAAGAAAGTATAAGAAGTTCAAAGGTACAGGATATGAAATGAGATGAAGTAACAGTCAGAGAGATTGAAACAAAGTTAAGAAAAGCCTGTAATTGGAAAACACCAGGCCCAGATGCAGTAACTAACTTCTGATTAAAAGTATTAACATCTTTGCACGAAGATTTAGCCATGAGTAAGAACTATATAATTATGCGCACTCTGAACAGACAACAACCTGGCTAACAACAGGAAAAACAATGCTGATATTTAAGAGCAAACCTGCAAGCAACCCTAAAAATTATAGACTGATAACTTGTCTTCCAATTACATATAAACTATATATTGGAATTGATCAAACCCTAATTGATCAAACTCACATTACCGATAGCGTAACCAGACAAAGGAGGCAGTCGGACAACAGGAACAAAAAAACATATAGAAGCATGTCAAACCCATCCAAAGTGGGCTTCCCCCCCACCTCCCACACCCCCTTAACTAAATATACCGACTCCGAGATCACAGTATAATGGGGAAAAGGGCAAACTCCCAAATGTTGACTGACTGCCTCTTTTCCCTAGTTACACTATCAGTAATGTGAGTGTTCATTCAAATGCAACTTTGGTGTTGTAGTCTTGGTTATTTAAAATTTGGGTAAGTGGGATATCGATTATATGAAGTAGACCCATATATATATATATATATATATATATATATATATATATATATTTTTTTTTTTTTGTAATACATATGTGTATATGTATATACATACACACACACACACACGCACACACGCACACACGCACACACACACACACACACACACACACACACACACACACACACACACACACACACACACACACACACACACACACACACACACACACACAAACACAAACACACACACATATATGTGGTTACAGCTGACTTGGTCAATATACATTTGTGCTATCCAAGTGAGCAACTCTAAGTGAGTAAGTGAAAGACCATTTGTGTGAATGCTAACTTGGGTGAGTTCTGGCCGGTTGCCAAAGATAAGTGGTGAGGCAGGGAGTTTATGTGTAAGTGTGTGTGTTTTAGAGTTAGAGTAAGATGATAAATTTAGTGTGTGCAGGAACATGAGTGTTAGGGGTTGGATATGAATATGGATGTGTGTGCTTGTGTGTGTGTGTGTGTGTGTGTGTGTGTGTGTGTGTGTGTGTGTGTGTGTGTGCGTGCGTGTGTGTGTGTGTGCGCGTGCATGTGTGCAGCGTGTGTGTGTGTGTGTGTGTGTGTGTGTGTGTGTGTGTGTGTGTGTGTGTGTGTGTATGTATGTTTGCTCGTTCACATGCACGGTGAGTGTCCAAGCTCTCTATTGTAGTGATAGTGTTATGGAAAGTTTTCTTTTTTTAAGGTAGGCTACACATTAGGAATTGGGGGAGGGGCAGGGTTGAGGTTTGCATGTATTACTAAGGTGGAATAGGGGGGCAAACTTGAGCTGAATCTGCAGTAGGGTTATGAGTAGTACATTGCAAAAGGAAATTTTATTTCTTTTTCGATGTAGTGTGTGTGTCGCTCTGGTGTGTTGTTGCTATATTGAATGATCAATTTTTTTTTTGTTATTTTTATATACATATATAAACTGACATATATAAATGTGTGTGTGTGTGTGTGTGTGTGTGTGTGTATGTGTGTGTGTGTGTGTGTGTGTGTGTGTGTGTGTGTGTGTGTGTGTGTGTGTGTGTGCGCGCATATATACATAGATAGATATAGATATAGATAGATATAGATATATAAAGATAGATAGATAGATGTCATAATTGTTTCAGTACTATATAAAAATACCAAATTTGTTTTCAAATGTATACTTAGAATACATACTCAAAGATATTTAATTGTGCTGCTGTAACCCTTTGCTGCTAATATAAACTTTGATCTAAATATTATTGTAAATAACGTTATTGTAAATAATACATATATATTTTTTTATTTTTCCTCTACATGTCTGGTTCATGGGTAAAAGGAGGAGTTTGGACATCCTGGATACCCAGTTAACAGACTGAAATGCATGTTATATATCTGTTTGCTTGCTAGCTAATGTATACCACTGATCTCAGTGGAGCATTTTCAGGTGTAACCCGGAAAAAATAAAGAATACAAGAAATTAAAAATATAATGGTTTGTGAGATAAGATCTGTCATGTAACAGACCTTGATCAAAAATATTCTCGATTCCCTAGCCTGATACTAGAAAATAAGAAAAGTACCTTATTGTATTATGGTTTGAAACTGAAGTAAGTTCTACACTGAAATTAAATTCTTGGAACATATTTCAGGTAGACAGTTTCAGAACATGGTTATGATACATTACTTCTCTCTTTGAAAGACATTTATTTATTCAATGATTTGTCAAGGACTATAAAATAATAAAATGAACCAAATTAGATTACCTGTAAAGCATGTTTCAACCACCTTTGGGGTAAATAAAGAATTATGTCTCCTACTTAACTAGTAACATGTTATTTAATAACTCCATTCCACTTCGTATGCTCTCTAAGAAGAAATAATATTGACAAAGTAAGAAATTGGTATATACCAAAGATATCAATAAAATTCTGCCATACAATCCTCTATAAATACCAGGCACAATAAAATATAGTGATGTCTTTAATATTATTATTATTACTCCTGCTTTCCTCCTTGAATTAGAATTTGAGAGTACGTCTGTTAGTCACATTGAAAACCTATCAATACAAGATGATTTAATTAAAATTCTTGCACATGTTCTTTCCTTTTTGATAAACATCTCAGCAGCCATCTCTGTATATATAAACACTCCATTCAATTAGAATTTAGTGATAACATATTTAATTTTAATAATAATAGCAATAAACACCAATACGTATTGAAAGAAATAATAAATATCTTTAGAAAATAGTCTATGCTTTAGTTCAAATCTGGAAAAAAAAGAAAACCAAAAAGACACCAAACAAGGAAAGAGCACTGATATAAAAAAGTATACAGAAAGGAAAACAAGACACAATGAGATAAAAGAAACATCAGAGCTACCCTTAGTCCATGATAAATGTCTTACTGTAGAAAAAAGACCTTCTTTTTGTAACACATCAGGAAAAATTTTAGAGTACATGGATTCCAGTGCTGTATGTATCACAATTCTTGTCTTCTAGATAGCTTTTATAACAGGTACACATTTTTAACTTTAGCTATCATCATCATCATCATCATCACCCCCCTTTTTCCCATTTTGTGCATGGGGTCAGGGTATCGTGTCACCATCTCTGTGTAATCAATGCCATTCTTCTACCTTCTTTGACACCCATGGCTGACTGATGCAAGTCTCCTCTCACACAATAGATGCCCTCTTTTCCTCTGCCCTTCTTCCTGTCTCTCCAAAATCTTTTTCACCACATTGTCTTCTGCTTTTCTGCACATGTGCCCCAACCACAGTAATCTGTTCTCTTTGACCTTATCTGCAATTGGTGCTACTTAGATTTCTTCTCTTATGTTTTCATTTTTTCATCTGTCCCACAGTGTGTATCCTACCACCAATCTCAGGCACTTCATCTCCATTACCTCTAGCTTCCTCAGTTGCTCTGCCTTTACTCTCTAGGTTTCTGTACAATACAGTAATACTGGTCACACCACTATTCTGTACAGCCCACTTTTCAGCTTCTTTGGCATTCTTCTGTCATACATTACACCTGAACTCTGTTCCAGTTGTTTCCAATCCCTCTTATTCTAACTTTGACCTCCTAATTCAGCCTTCCCTTCTCCTCAACAACCCTCCCACATATTTGAAGTTGTTAATCTGTTCCACTATTTTTCCTTCTATTTCAGATGTCTGTTTCTTCTGATTTCATCCATTTGCTGTCATTTTAGTTGTCTTATCTGTATTCAATTTCACCCCATGTGCTTTTAGTTTTGCATTTCATTTCCCTATCCTTTGCTGAGGTTCTTGCTCAGAGTCTGCTTTTAATGCCACATTATCTGCATACAGCAACTTTGTTAATCTGTTCCCTCCAACCTGTTTGCTAGTGTAATCCATCACCAGTATGAAAACTAGTGGTGTCAGAGCTGAACCCTGATGCACACCCACTCCCAATGGGAACCCCCTCTTTGAGACCAAACACTGTTTGTACTTGATTCTTTGGGTCCTTGTACATGGTTTGCACTAATTCTACCAATGTTTCTGGGACTTAAAACCATTACAGGACTGTCCAAATCAGCTTTCTTGGGACATTGTCATATGCTTTCTCCAAGTCTAGGAATGGCCATTTGGACTCTTCTTCATCTTTAGCTACTTCTCAACTATCTGTCTCACTGCAAACATCAGGTCAGTTGTGCTGCATCCCAATCTGAACTGTTCATCCCCCATCTTATTTTGTACTACTCTGCATATAACATTTATGACAGCTATTGCTTTTATATAGTTAGACACTTACTGGAATAACAGACTTTGCATCAGCATGCTTTTTAAAGGCTGTTAAGTCTAAAACTCAAATGTTTTAACATCATTATTTAGTGATTGCAATCTTCATTGATTTGCCAGTAGAACCACAAAGTGTATGAGGACCAAAATATAATGGAAAAATATCAGAGACATTTTGCAAACTCAGGCAGCATTGAAAAAACCTTTTATCATAAACACAGATGTGACAATTAATGGCAGCCACTTTTATAACTTTGACTCTTCACCTCGATTCATTTATTGTAATCAGATGAATGAATAAATGCATAAATAACTGACAGACAGGAATTTATTTTTCTTGGCTTACTGCTGTCAGAATACTGTATGCAACACTCTGCACCTCCTTCCCCAAATGCCTCTAAGCTTCTTAGTTCAAGAGTCAAGGAGAAATCTAGTTAACAACTGGGGACAAAGGACCAACATCAGGGACTGATATTTCCATGATATTCTTAAAATGCTAGAATAACATAACAAGCTTTGCATTAGCATGCATTTTCTGAAGGCTGTTAACTACCTACAAAATCACAGATTTCCAGGGCACCACACAAGAAAACAGATAACAATACAAGGCAAAATCAGGAACACTTTATAGCTTTTTTCTCTCTCCCCCACAGAAACATACATATAACTCATATATTGATTCACTGTTAAGTACTAGGCTAGCTGCTCTTGTGAGCCATTTTAAGTTTAGCCAATTTCACTTTCAAAGGTGAAAATCAAACCCTGTACTGTGTGACTGTTATGTAAACACTTTAATCATAATACCAACCCCAAACTATATGTCTGGGTATACTGAAGATGGTCAGACCTATGTTAGGTCAATATATGTTTAGCCGGCAAAATGTGAACAACTGAATAAGCAATAGGTGTGCAAGATCATAGAAGTCTCAGGGTAAGGAAATACTCTTTTTGCCTAAGTTTGTGAGATTTTGGAGTTACTATATATATTTAGCAGGGGGTGTGGGGTGCTCCCCTGCAAACATTATATTTTCATTTGTGTTTGTTTTGTAAGCTTTTGCATGTGCCAAGATTATTGACTTGTTCTAGGCATGGTTAAATAAAAAGATTGTAAAAAAAAAAAAAAATGCCAAGATGCAGCTCGGAGCATCTAGAACTGAATAAATTATTGGGGCCTGGTGGCCCCAAGGCAACTGGCTTAATTCTGTTACATCCTTCAACATTAATAGAGTAGATTCTTGGCCCATTATAATTAGCTAAAAAGCATGGGGGAGCTAAAAAGTAAGACAAAGTGTGAAAATGCAAGAAAGAAGTAATCTAACTGAAAGGTGTGGGGCCAGGATGAGCAAAAAATTTGGTAGAGGCACTGGAGAAGTGCAGGGGGGTTAATATGCATTAGAGGAAACCATGAATCCCTTTGTCTGTAGCTCCATTTTACCCAAGCTAACCTTGTTGGCTGCAAGTCAGACATCTGCTATTTATATAGTTAGTGAAGTGGCAATAATGAATAGGTATATACTGAGGTAGTCTGTGGATGAAATTGAATGACCACATTGGTTTGATTGCAAGTAATGGTCAGAGAAATATTCTAATAAAACCCCTAATCATTCCAGTTAGTCCCACCCTTTCATTTGTTTAATGCAGCATCCGCTGGCTTTGAAGTCACCAGCCACCACTGATTCCACCATAGGGGTTTATTTTTGAATTTGTCTCAGTATTTATTTTTATGGGGGACAGATACATCTATGCATCTATTTACATATGTGTGGCATTTAGTAGTATAGGATTCTGCATAAGAAGTGGGGGTCATCAGGATGGAAGGAGCCTTTGAATTTAGCCAGGTCATCACTTCGGTTTAGCAGATTAGCCTTCACATAATCTCTGAATACTGAAGTATTGGAAGTTGCTTCAGGCTTCAGTCTAATGATGAATGTGACTGATTTTTAGTCTGATTTGACCAAGGAGGAAGTTGTAATTAGTGTAGAGCTAAATTTTTTAAACTGGTAAGAACCAAATTCAGGATTTTGTCGCTCTTAGTCGGGGTGTAGACTAATTGGGCTAGAGAGTTTGTAATAATAAAGTCCAGAAATTTCTGGACATACATGTTTGAGGATGTAAAAGTCTCCTGTTTTATGGAGGGGTAGCTGAAGTTGCCTAAGTGAATATTATTTGGTTTAACACATAGGGTCTCCATATTAGTTAGGTAGGAGGTGTTTGCCGAGACGTGACATATAGGGGGATCTTATTGATAGCTAAGCTATGCTGATGGGTTTAGTTAATAGTAAGTTAAATTTTCCAGGTCATTATCTTGTCTGACAATGCTGGAGGGGAAATGTTTTTAAAGAATATGGAGACATTGCTCTCTTTAGTGCATACATCTAATGCTGTGGGCCTATGTGTAATGGCATAGGAACCCTGCAGTGATAGAGCACTTTTGCTGGTCGGGAACCAAGTCTCTGTGATGGTCAATATATCAATATCAATATCAATATATCAATATATCAATGTTTTCCAGGTTATAGCATGCTTGTAAGAAGAGAAGTTTTTTGCTAATGCTCCTAACATTGAGCACAACACCTTAATGTTATCCAGATTCTCTTTTGCTTTGTTGGAAGCTTTAGATGACTGACCTTGCCTAAAAGAAGGCACTATGTGGTGAACAAGGATTTAGCCCATATATGACACCATCTCCTCTCAGGCTGATATATAGTATCCCCCTTGAATGACACTAGAAGCTAAACCAGTTGTTAAAAACAATAATCTTTTATTTGTATTGTGACATCAGTCTTGGTGATGGTAGCATGCTGCTCAAGGCTTGATTTATACCAGCCATAGGCACATATTCCAAGAACTCACACATCTTTCACTTCATATAGTCCAGGGAGATATGTTTCAAGTCATTTACACTCTAATGTACTATGACTGTATCATATATGTACTTGGCTGCATGGACTTGAGCGCCTGTGGTGAATCCTGGCATCTAATAGGCAACTGACTGTGACCTTCTCCTTGCACAGCCTGGGGAGTGGTGCATCAGTAGAGCTCACTATGGAGTCACTTGTGACAAGGATATTGGATTATGTGGAGGTTTACCTTATGGATTTTGAATTGAGTCAGTGTGACTGTTAGATATATGTTTCATACTGGGCCCTGTCTGTGTTGTGTGTTTGTTGGGGTGCTGAGGGTATTTGTTTCTTTGGTTACTCTTAGGAAGCATTTATGGTTTAGGTGTTACTTTTAAGAGACAAGAAATATAAAAGTCAATGCGTGTGGTCAGATCTGTGTGCTTATTTAGTGTGGTATTGTTTGATATTGACAACCTGCTTGTTATTTTCCATGTCTTTGTGTGAGAACTTTGTCTCCAATAGATTTATACAACATCTCACACACTCTATCCACTGGTTTTAAGTAGTTGGTGGTTGTCAGCAAACATAAGACAATTGCTGCATTGTCTTACAATGACCATTTCAACCTGGCTGGCTATAGAAGTAGTTAGATAGTGCAAATTCATGCTTCCAGCTGCTTCCTATTGTGGGCTGTACAGGGAGTTGCACCTCTGTGGTTTGGAAATGATTTACTGGAGGTGATATCTGTCTAATTTCTTCACATCTGTTACATAAACACCAATGGCAATGAATAAAATTGTATTCCATTTTTCAATTTATTTGTCATCTTATATTTCCCAATGCTTTTAAATACTTTCCATGCATCTTAGAATAATGTCCAAAATCTTCATTTATCTTACAATCCAAAAAACAATGTTGTGATGTCTCTTCAGTATCACAGCTATTACTTACTTTTTGTTTTATCAATTTATATTTCATGCCATTTTTTACTTGTTTATCCAGTAATAAATGCCACAGAAAATCACTTGCTTGAAAACAAGATTCAAATCTTTCCTGACTCTTCCTTATTGCGTTCTTGCATTCACCCTCCCCTCACACATATTTTCCCACGGATCAGTATAACCGATCGTGTTTATTATTTTTATACCATATTCCTTCCTTTCTACCTCTCCTTCATTTATATCAATTCTCCATGTCTTTATTTTGCTGGCGTATACTTTCTCTTCCAAACCTTTGGTTTCTCTTCTCCTTTTCTTATCCTAACCCATCCACGCATTACCTTTATATTTTTTCAAATAAAAACATTCTTAGTATTGTCTTACTTTTCAGACAGTTTTTTAAGCATCCCAAAAAAATTTACTGATGCTAAGAAAACAGCTGGATTTATTAAATTCACACCCTGTTTTCTTTTACATTATAAACAACCTCTGTTTTGACTGGATTCAACCTTGTCCCAACAGAAACCAAAAAAAAGATGCACAATAATTCAGTTCCTATATTGCTTAAAAACATGCACACACCACATTAATATTCTCTTTCCTAAAATATATTTGTTTTATAGGTTTAGTATAATTTTTCTGATCGCACTTTGTGCGATTTACATTAATCTGAAACTGCCGTTTGGTAGAACTGGAAAAACAAATGCCAAAATGTAGAAATTTACAGCAGCAAATGCAATACAGCATTCGCTGTTGTGAATTTCTACATTTTGATGCAGCTCTCACTTTAGTGGGGATTGGGAAATGTACCCTTTCCCTCACTATAGTGTGATCCCGGAGTTTGTGTATCTAAGTAGCAGGGGGTGTGGAGGGTGCAGCCCCCCACATGGGTGGTGCAGGGGGGCTTCCCCCCCTGCAAACACATTCTTTACTGTGTAACGCAAAGTAATGCTGTTCCCAGAAGTGTGGTGAATGTTCGAATTATGTCGAATTTGAACATTCACCACTTCCAAGTTCAAGATTTATGTCACTTGCTGTAGTGAATTTCATTTTTTATGTTTCGTAGAAAAGATAATTCGCCTGCAGTGAACTCGACAAAATGATAGTAAACCTATATATATATATATATATATATATATACACACACACACACACACACACACACACACACACAGATATATATATATATATATATATATATATATATATATATATATATATATATATATATATATATGTATATATAGGGTCTATTTTATATATTCAAACACTTAAATGTTCAAATCACTAAAGATCGAACTTTAGTGAGCAAACATTTAAATGTTCAAATATTTAAAAAAAATTTTAAAAAAAACTAATAAAAAAAAAAAAAAACTAAAGGGTATAAGCTGTGCCACCCACACCCCCCACAACTTAAGTATATCAACTCCAAGATCACACTACAGTGTAGGAAATGGGAAATTTTCCATTTCCGCACTGTAACATACTGAAGTGCGATCTCTGAGTTCGTATATTTAAGTAGCAGGGGTGATGGGGTGCAGCCCCACACATGAGGGGTGCAGGGGGGATTGTCCCCTGCTTACACCCCTTATTTTTTCTTTTTTTTTGTAAATATTTATTTTTAATATATTCGAACATTTAATTGTTCGATCACTAAAGCTCTATTGTTAGTGATTCAAACAATTAAGCTTTCGAATATATAAAATATTCTGGCAGATAGGTTCAGTGCAAATTTCTCCCCTCCCTCACCCCCTAAAGATGTAGTAATTATCCCTGCTGAATGTAACCTACCTGTCATCTCAGACATACAGGTGAAATCAGCACTCAACAAAGCAAAAAACACAGCATCTATGGGACCCGATGGTATCCCCGGTTGCGTGTTACGTGAACTTCAAGATGAACTAAACCCGCACCTAAAAACGCTATTCAATCTTAGCCTCACTACAGGATATGTACCTGAACACTGGCGCACAGCAACAGTGGTCCCACTCCACAAAGGGGGAAATTCTACTGACCCTGGTAACTACCGCCCCATAAGTCTGACCAGCCTGGTCTGCAAGGTTATGGAAAGAATCATCATGGAACTCATAAATGGCGATATTGTAGATCTGCAGACCCTTGATCCCACCCAGTTCGGTTTTGTAAAAGGCAGATCCTGCCTCTTAAACCTGGTTGACTTCTTCGAGACAGTCACTAGTGCCATCAACGAGGGCAAGGCTGTCCACACTGCCTACTTGGACTTGGCTAAAGCCTTTGACACGATACCACACTCTGGCATCATAGACAAGCTCAGCAGCCTAAATGCAAATCCATATGTCACAAGATGGGTAGCAAACTGGCTAAAAAACAGAACCCATAAGGTCAAAATAGCTGGAGCCATGTCAGACTCAAAACCAGTCACGAGTGGTGTGCCACAGGGCTCAGTCTTGGGACCACTCTTATTCGGCATTTACTTCTCGGATGTGAAAGCAAATATGGGAGGATTATGGCTGACAAAGTTTGCAGATGACTGCAAACTGGGTGCCATAGTTGATTCACCTGCTGACACACACATCCTACAGAAAGGTCTCACTGAAACGGACAACTGGTGTCGGAATCATGGCCTCAAACTTAACGCCAAAAAATGTATAGTCATCCCCTTTGGGAAAAACAAAGTACCCACAAATTATCACATAGACAATAATCCACTGAGTACGGAAGAAGTAATCAGAGACCTGGGGACTCAAGTCGATAGTGACCTCTCCTTTGACAACCATGTTGCCAAAGTGGTCAGAAAGACATTCCACCTTGCCCATCTCATCATGAAGGGATTCTCATCCAGATCAAAGGAGGTCATTGTACCTCTATATTCCTCCCTTGTCAGGCCCATGATTGAATATAATGCTCCATTTGGGATGTATCTCACCCGGCACATGCAACAACTGGAAAGACCCCAGAAGTACCTCACCAAGAGGATCATGGGTCTCAAACATGTGCCTTATCCAGCTAGATTAAAGAAACTCTAACTCTATTCAGTAGCATACCGCCTGCTCAGAGGTGATTTGTGCCTAACATATAGGGCCATGTCCAACCAAGAACTGATGGACATGCTCCATCTCAAAATCCAGATCCACCAGAACCACGCGAGCTAAAGATTTCAACCTCTGCACAAATATGAATAAAACATGCTGGAGGGAAAGATTCATAACACAGAGGTTACCCGTACCCTGGAACAAAATCCCAGTTCATGTGAGACAGAGCCCTTCATTGGCACTGTTCAAGAAAAATCTCGATGCATGGATGGGAGATCGTAAGTTTACCCCGGGAGTCACCTCAGTGTCACTACTAGACAGAGGTATAGTTTACTAAATAATGGGGTCCCACATGTGTCACTATTAGAGAGGCGCAACTTTATAATACGGGGTGGCATAAGCCACATCATTGTTGGCTAGGCTTGTAAATGCCCCAGGGCAGATAGCCTAGTACACTACTATGAAACTATGAAACTATGAAAATAGACCCATTCATATGGGTTCACTATAAAATCCCAAAATACTGAAATCCCGAATTTCAGTATTTCGAAATTCTATAGCCTGAAAGCTTGAAATCGCGAAACACCAGAAGCGCGAAATTCAAAATCCCGAAGTTCTGAGCTTCTGGTGTTGCTGTGTGTGAATGGATAGGTGTAAGTTCAGGTAAGTATGTATGAGTGTGTTGGTTAGGGGCTTTAGTGTATGTTAGTGTGTGTTTGGGCTGTGATGTGCGTATGCAAGGGGCTGTGAAATGTGGGCGTGAGTTACCTTTGTGTGTGTGATTGTGCGATATTTGAGTTAGTATATATAAGTAGGGGGTGTGGAGGAGTGCAGCCCCCCACATGTGGGGGCGCAGGGGGGGCTTGTCCCCCTCTTGTCTGTAGTGTAGTATTGTATGTTTGATTGTGGGGGGACATTGTGTGTATGTGTATGTGTGTGGTGTATTTGTAGTGTAGGTTCACGATTTTAAATTTCGCGGTTATGGGGTTTTGGGATTTCAAGTTTTCGGGCTATAGAATTTCAAAATACTGAAATTCGGGATTTCAGTATTTCAGGATTTTCTAGTAAACCCATATATATATATATATATATATATATATATATATATATATATATATATATATATATATATATATATATAGATCCATTTTCTTAGGGACAACTGAAATACCCCCCACCCGTCAACTTTCATACTTTGTTTTTAAGAACTTCTCTCCATTGTTGTATTACTACTTGTTCCCTTCCAAACTTAACCTCTAAAACATCAATTTTAGTTCTAGTAAAATACATTACTGCCACTCTTAGCACATCTCCAAAGCCTTTATTTTTTGATTTAATTAATTGTAATCTTAAGGTACCTAAAATGTCTTTGTTTTGTAAATTATCTCTTTCATCTAATTTTTGCTCTTGGCTACTAAGGCCAAACCATCTGCACTGGTTAACATTTATAGTAACTTTATCCCTTCCTTAACTTACTGTCTGCCATCCTCTGACCTTGATCTACAGGTTTGTTTAACTGCATTCATTGCTATCACAAACAGCCACATGTTCAATAAACAGCCTTGCTTTACCCTCTTCGCTATCTTATGTTTTTTTCTACCCATCCATTCACCATCATAAACTCACAAGAAATTTTATAAATAGGTTCATAGGTTCATACTAGGCTATCTGCCCTAGGGCATTTATAAGCCTAGCCAGAGTGTGTATGGCTTTCGCCACCCATTTTAAATTAATTTTGCTATGCCCTTTTTCGAGGTTAGTATACTGTGCCTCTGTCTAACAGTGACACTCACTATCCTTATTTTTCTCTTACCTTGCAGTCTCTTAAAATGTTAACATTTACCTATGATTAATACTATCGCATGCCTAAAATACATCACATACTGTTACTTTTCCTTAGTCGTCCCCCATCTATACACTCAACCGCTTCTTTAACAATCAATATTTCATTAGTTCTTTTACCTTTAACCCAAAATACCCTTTCATCCAAATCCTTTTCCATGACACTAATCATTCTTTTTCTGAATAATATTAATCAATACAGTCAGTATATCCCAATGTAACTGGTCTCCAGTTTTTTTTTATTTCTTCCCTTTCCCACTTTCCATGTTTTTTTTTTTTTCCCTTTTATTTAAAAAAAACCACCTTTATCAATATCAATATATCAATATATCAATGTTTTCCAGGTTATAGCATGCTTGTAAGAAGAGAAGTTTTTGCTAATGCTCTAACATTGAGCACAACACCTTAATGTTATCCAGATTCTCTTTTGCTTTGTTGGAAGCTTTAGATGACTGACCTTGCCTAAAGAAGGCACTATGTGGTGAACAAGGATTTAGCCCATATATGACACCATCTCCTCTCAGGCTGACATATAGTATCCCCTTGAATGACACTAGAAGCTAAACCAGTTGTTAAAAACAATAATCTTTTATTTGTATTGTGGCATCAGTCTTGGTGATGGTAGCATGCTGCTCAAGGCTTGATTTATACCAGCCATAGGCACATATTCCAAGAACTCACACATCTTTCACTTCATATAGTCCAGGGAGATATGTTTCAAGTCATTTACACTCTAATGTACTATGACTGTATCATATATGTACTTGGCTGCATGGACTTGAGCGCCTGTGGTGAATCCTGGCATCTAATAGGCAACTGACTGTGACCTTCTCCTTGCACAGCCTGGGGAGTGGTGCATCAGTAGAGCTCACTATGGAGTCACTTGTGACAAGGATATTGGATTATGTGGAGGTTTACCTTATGGATTTTTGAATTGAGTCAGTGTGACTGTTAGATATATGTTTCATACTGGGCCCTGTCTGTGTTGTGTGTTTGTTGGGGTGCTGAGGGTATTTGTTTCTTTGGTTACTCTTAGGAAGCATTTATGGTTTAGGTGTTACTTTTAAGAGACAAGAAATATAAAAGTCAATGCGTGTGGTCAGATCTGTGTGCTTATTTAGTGTGGTCTTGTTTGATATTGACAACCTGCTTGTTATTTTCCATGTCTTTGTGTGAGAACTTTGTCTCCAATAGATTTATACAACATCTCACACACTCTATCCACTGGTTTTAAGTAGTTGGTGGTTGTCAGCAAACATAAGACAATTGCTGCATTGTCTTACAATGACCATTTCAACCTGGCTGGCTATAGAAGTAGTTAGATAGTGCAAATTCATGCTTCCAGCTGCTTCCTATTGTGGGCTGTACAGGGAGTTGCACCTCTGTGGTTTGGAAATGATTTACTGGAGGTGCTATCTGTCTAATTTCTTCACATCTGTTACATAAACACCAATGGCAATGAATAAAATTGTATTCCATTTTTCAATTTATTTGTCATCTTATATTTCCCAATGCTTTTAAATACTTTCCATGCATCTTAGAATAATGTCCAAAAATCTTCATTTTTCTTAGAATCCAAAAAACAATGTTGTGATGTCTCTTCAGTATCACAGCTATTACTTACTTTTTGTTTTATCAATTTATATTTCATGCCATTTTTTACTTGTTTATCCAGTAATAAATGCCACAGAAAATCACTTGCTTGAAAACAAGATTCAAATCTTTCCTGACTCTTCCTTATTGTGTTCTTGCATTCACCCTCCCCTCACACATATTTTCCCACGGATCAGTATAACCGATCGTGTTTATTATTTTTATACCATATTCCTTCCTTTCTACCTCTCCTTCATTTATATCAATTCTCCATGTCTTTATTTTGCTGGCGTATACTTTCTCTTCCAAACCTTTGGTTTCTCTTCTCCTTTTCTTATCCTAACCCATCCACGTACCTTTATATTTTTTCAAATAAAAACATTCTTAGTATTGTCTTACTTTTCAGACAGTTTTTTAAGCATCCCAAAAAATTTACTGATGCTAAGAAAACAGCTGGATTTATTAAATTCACACCCTGTTTTCTTTTACATTATAAACAACCTCTGTTTTGACTGGATTCAACCTTGTCCCAACAGAAACCAAAAAAAAGATGCACAATAATTCAGTTCCTATATTGCTTAAAAACATGCACACACCACATTAATATTCTCTTTCCTAAAATATATTTGTTTTATAGGTTTAGTATAATTTTTCTGATCGCACTTTGTGCGATTTACATTAGTACGAAACTGCCGTTTGGTAGAACTGGAAAAACAAATGCCAAAATGTAGAAATTTACAGCAGCAAATGCAATACAGCATTCGCTGTTGTGAATTTCTACATTTTGATGCAGCTCTCACTTTAGTGGGGATTGGGAAATGTACCCTTTCCCTCACTATAGTGTGATCCCGGAGTTTGTATATCTAAGTAGCAGGGGGTGTGGAGGGTGCAGCCCCCCACATGGGTGGTGCAGGGGGGCTTCCCCCCCTGCAAACACATTCTTTACTGTGTAACGCAAAGTAATGTTGTTCCCAGAAGTGTGGTGAATGTTCGAATTATGTCGAATTTGAACATTCACCACTTCCAAGTTCGAGATTTATGTCACTTGCTGTAGTGAATTTCATTTTTTATGTTTCGTAGAAAAGATAATTCGCCTGCAGTGAACTCGACAAAATGATAGTAAACCTATATATATATATATATATATATATATATATACACACACACACACACACACATACACACACACACAGATATATATATATATATATATATATATATATATATATATATATATATATATATATATATATATATATAGGGTCTATTTTATATATTCAAACACTTAAATGTTCAAATCACTAAAGATCGAACTTTAGTGAGCAAACATTTAAATGTTCAAATATTTTAAAAAATTAAAAAAAAAAACTAATAAAAAAAAAAAAAACTAAAGGATGTAAGCTGTGCCACCCACACCCCCCACAACTTAAGTATATCAACTCCAAGATCACACTACAGTGTAGGAAATGGGAAATTTTCCATTTCCGCGCTGTAACATACTGAAGTGCGATCTCTGAGTTCGTATATTTAAGTAGCAGGGGGTGGGGGGGGGTGCAGCCCCACACATGGGGGGTGCAGGGGGGATTGTCCCCTGCTTACACCCCTTATTTTTTCTTTTTTTTTTGTAAATATTTATTTTTAATATATTCGAACATTTAATTGTTCAATCACTAAAGCTCTATCGTTAGTGATTCAAACAATTAAGCATTTGAATATATAAAATAGACCCATTCATATGGGTTCACTATAGAATCCCAAAATACTGAAATCCCGAATTTCAGTATTTCGAAATTCTATAGCCCAAAAGCTTGAAATCGCGAAACACCAGAAGCACGAAATTCAAAATCCCGAAGTTCTGAGCTTCTGGTGTTGCTGTGTGTGAATGGATAGGTGTAAGTTCAGGTAAGTATGTATGAGTGTGTTGGTTAGGGGCTTTAGTGTATGTTAGTGTGTGTTTGGGCTGTGATGTGCATATGCAAGGGGCTGTGAAATGTGTGGGCGTGAGTTATCTTTGTGTGTGTGATTGTGCGATATTTGAGTTAGTATATATAAGTAGGGGGTGTGGAGGAGTGCAGCCCCCCACATGGGGGGGTGCAGGGGGGGCTTGTCCCCCTCTTGTCTGTAGTGTAGTATTGTATGTTTGATTGTGGGGAGACATTGTGTGTATGTGTATGTGTGTGGTGTATTTGTAGTGTAGGTTCGCGATTTTAAATTTCGCGGTTATGGGGTTTGGGGATTTCAAGCTTTTGGGCTATAGAATTTCAAAATACTGAAATTCGGGATTTCAGTATTTCTGGATTTTCTAGTAAACCCATATATATATATATATATATATATATATATATATATATATATATATATATATATATATATATATATATATCCATTTTCTTAGGGACAACTGAAATACCCCCCACCCGTCAACTTTCATACTTTGTTTTTAAGAACTTCTCTCCATTGTTGTATTACTACTTGGTCCCTTCCAAACTTAACCTCTAAAACATCAATTTTAGTTCTAGTAAAATACATTACTGCCACTCTTAGCACATCTCCAAAGCCTTTACTTTTTAATTTAATTAATTGTAATCTTAAGGTACCTAAGATGTCTTTGTTTTGTAAATTATCTCTTTCATCCAATTTTTGCTCTTGGCTACTAAGGCCAAACCATCTGCACTGGTTAACATTTATAGTAACTTTATCCCTTCCTTAACTTACTGTCTGCCATCCTCTGACCTTGATCTACAGGTTTGTTTAACTGCATTCATTGCTATCACAGACAGCCACATGTTCAATAAACAGCCTTGCTTTACCCTCTTCGCTATCTTATGTTTTTTTCTACCCATCCATTCACCATCATAAACTCACAAGAAATTTTATAAATAGGTTCATAGGTTCATACTAGGCTATCTGCCCTAGGGCATTTATAAGCCTAGCCAGAGTGTGTATGGCTTTCGCCACCCATTTTAAATTAATTTTTCTATGCCCTTTTTCGAGGTTAGTATACTGTGCCTCTGTCTAACAGTGACACTCGCTATCCTTATTTTTCTCTTACCTTGCAGTCTCTTAAAATGTTAACATTTACCTATGGTTAATACTATCGCATGCCTAAAATACATCACATACTGTTACTTTTCCTTAATCGTCCCCCATCTATACACTCAACCGCTTCTTTAACAATCAATATTTCATTAGTTCTTTTACCTTTAACCCAAAATACCCTATCATCCAAATCCTTTTCCATGACACTAATCATTCTTTTTCTGAATAATATTAATCAATATAGTCAGTATATCCCAATGTAACTGGTCTCCAGTTTTTTTTTATTTCTTCCCTTTCCCCACTTTCCATGTACATTTTATAACCCCACCTTACAAATCTCTTCTTTTTTTATATCTTCCACTATCCATTCATTCAATATTTACAGAAAAACATCATTTTTATATTCAGACATTTCTTTATGAAAACTATACCCTAATCCATCTGGACATGGTGCAGATTCTGCTTTACCTTCCTTTATGACATCTTCTAAATCTTTCCTCTAGATTATTTTTTTCCACTTCTTTCATTACATCCTATTTCATCTTCTTTTCTTTCCATGCACCTGTCACATTTTTTCTCATCGATATTCTATACATACCTTTCAACTATATCCATAATTTCCTCTTGATTATTTTTAACTGGTCTTTTTCATCCTTCCTTGAATTCATTTCTTCTTTTCTCCCTTTCAAATATTACTTTTATCTTAATATCAATCTTTCTTTCTTTATTGTAATCATGCAGTTTTTTTTTCTTTCTTCAGTACTTTTCCCTGCCCCTTTCTCTACTATTCTTTCTCAGATTTTGTATAGGTTGATAGGTTCATAGGTGTGTACTAAGCTAATGGCCCTGGAGCCTTTACAAGCCTATCCCATAGGATTACCCTGGCATTGTGCCACCCGACCTTAGTTCCCAGTACCTCTGTCGAGCAGAGCCACTGGAGTGATCCCCGGGATGAACTTTCTATTTCCCATCCACTCATCAAGATTTCTCTTGAAGAGGGCCAGTGAGGTGCTCTGCTTGACATGTATGGGAAGTCTATTCCATAGCATGGGCAGTCTCTGGGTTATGAACCCGTCTCTCCAGCTTGTTCTGTTGATTGTGGTAATGAGGTTGAGGTCTCTGGAGCATGTGGTGTGGAGGAATTGGGATTTCTTTAGATGTAGCATTTCTAACAGAGCTGGGTCAGACATTGTTTTGTAAGTCAAGCAGAGATCGACTCTAAGTAGGCAATATGAGACAGAGAATAGTTGGAGTTTTTTGAGTCTGTCCATATAGGACAAGTGTTTAAGGCCTAGGATCCTCTTTGTGAGGTACTTTTGCGGCCTCTCCAGTTGCTGTAAGTGTCTAGTGAGGTTCATGCCAAAAGGGGCATTGTACTCAATGATTGGTCTAACGAGGGAAGTGTAGAGGGAGACAATGACCTCTTTCTTCATGGATGCAAAACCTTTAGTAATGAGATGTGCCACATAGAAGAACTTTCTGACCACAGTGGCAATGTGGTGGTCAAAAGAGAGGTTGCTGTCGGTCTGTGTTCCCAGATCTCATATAACGCCTTCTGTGTTCAGTGGACTGCCATTGATGTGGTAATTCATGGGAACTGGGTTTTTCCCAAATGGGATGACGACACATTTTTGCCATTGAGCTTAAGGCCATGGTTCTGACACCAGTCATTGGTCTCAGTGAGGCCTTTCTGTAGGATGGCAACATCACTTGAGGAGTTAATAATAGCTCTCAACTTGCAATCGTCTGCAAACTTTGTCAGCCAGAGTCCCTTCGTGTTGGCCTGGACTTCAGAGAAGTAGATACCAAACAGGAGAGAATCCAGGACCGAACCCTATGGGACTCCACTCGTGACTGGTCAGCAGTCTGACTTGGAGTCAGCTACTTTCACACTGTGGGTTCTATCTGTGAGCAAGTTTGCAACCCACCTAGTGATATAGGGGTTGATGCCTAGCTTAGTGAGTGGTTTTATGATTCCTGATTGGGGAATGGTATCAAAGTCTTTGGCCAGATCAAGGTAGGCTGTATGAACCACCTTGCCATCATCCACAGCTCTGGTGACTGATTCAAAGAAGGCATGATCTACCCTTCACAAAACCAAACTGTGTGGGACCCAGAGTTTGGAGATTCACTATATCCTTATTTATTAGGTCCATGATGATGTATTCCATAGCTTTGCATATCAGACTCGTCAGGCTAATGGGGCGATAGTTACTAGGGTCTGTAGTCACTCCTCCTTTATGGAGAGGGATGGCTGTAGCAGTGTGCCATTCAGTAGGGACAAAGCCTGAGGTGAGGCTGTGATTGAACAAGGCACACAGGTGCGGTGCCAGTTCACTCTAAAGTTGATGTAGAACACAGCCAGGGATATTGTCAGGTCCCATAGAAGCTGTATTCTTGGCCTTGGACAGTGATGTTTTAACCTGTGCAGCAATAATACTGGGTGCCTGGCAATCTACTGGTATTGTGATTGGTCCTTTGGTGGGGTAGAGAGGGGTAAAGCTGGCACTGAATCTGTCAGCCAATATATTGGCAATATCTGTTGGCTCGGTATAGGAGGTACCATTGTGCAGTAGCTCAGAGCAAATCTGGGTATTGCTGTGGAGATTCTTTACATAATTATAGAAGGCCTTGTGGTTGTCTTTACTATCTGCTGCAATTCAGTTTTCATAGCTAGCTTTAGAGGATTTGATGAGGGATCTCAACTTTTTTTTGAGGCTGATAAGGGAATTTTTCCAGTCTTGGGACTTCACCTTATTCCACATCAGTTTCCTCCTCCTGTTGTAGAGTTTGTTTATGGCAGGGGACCACCAGATTGGCTTCCTTTTTTAGGAGGAGAGCATCTTGGTTCTATTGGGTATGGCGAGATCCATGCATTTGTGTAATTGTTCGTACAGTGCATTGCTGTATGATTTGGTGGTCATGCAACTATTCTTCATTTGCATGGGTGCCGTGAAGTTAGCCACCTCTGTTTTTAGGAGCACAAAGTTAGCTTTTCAGAAGTTTTTTCATAGTGGTTATCTTTGCAGGGCAGGTGGGAGGTATGTGGATTTCCAAAGTGATTAGTTTGTGGTCGGATATAACCAGGGAGGAGTTGACTAATGGTTCAGACCAATGATCGCCTGTGTTAGTAATGATCAGGTCAAGGATGTTGCTACATCCAGTGGGGGGTAAGAATGAGCTGGTCCAGGGCATTGGAATTAATGAATTCCAGGAAATGTTGGGCAAGTGTATTGGCACATGAGTAATTTTCCCAGTTAATGGAGGGGTAGTTGAAGTCGCCCAGTATAAGAATGTTAGGTTGGGCCCTAATATTCTCCAGGGTGCTTATTAAATATTAACTTTTCTTTCATCCATCACTCTCCTTCTAAATTTATGTATATACTTTTAAACTTTTCCTTATATACCATCCACCACTTTGTCAAACTGCCATAAAATGGCTTGTCATCTGATCTTCATACAGTTGCCCTCTTTCTTTTTTTAAGATATTCCATTTCTGCAATCTTTCCTGACAGGCTTTCTTTAACCCTTTTTCTTCTTTTATTATATATTCATTTGCTTCTGTTATTGCCCATGATCTATGCCCATGATCTAACCCTATGATCTGAAAACTTTGTTTCTCTAATTCCATGTTTTAGTTTTTTTTTTATGTCATCTATAAACAAAATATAATCAATCTTTGTTTTAAGCAACCCCCTCTTTCTCTCCCTTTATCTATTCTTAACTTGCCATTATTTATGACCGCCCTTAGCATTTTTACATCATGTGCCATGTACCTTTCACTTTTCTTAAATTACAAAGACTCCTGCCACCATAATAAATATATTTACTATCACATAATTTTGAATTTTCTGAAACATTTTTTCACTTTTTTTGTGTACACATACATTAATACTATTCTAAACACCTTTGTTCCCTTTCTTATGTCATACAGTAAAACTCTACCTGCTGCCACCACCATTGTATCTAATATTTTAATGTCTTCAATTTGTGGTAATACTGCAATACCTGAACTGTGTTCCTCCCTATAGTCCACACCACTTTTCTTTTCCATATCATGTCAAATTCCAGCGTTTTCCTTTTATCTGCATATCTTATGTCAAGTTAACAAATGACGTCTGCATCTATTTTATAGGTTTGTAGACAGGTGTTTTTGGTCACTGGATCACAGTGACCGACTGGAAACATAGCTGTATAGAATGTTTTTAGTGCTGCTCAGGCAGATGGATGCTGGGTAAATTTATAGGTGGTAAGAAGCTGTGTGTGTATATTAGTTGATGAGACAGCTCTAACAATTTAGGCTTTTTATTACTGTACAGTGGTGGATTCTGAAAGGAGTATTTACTGCAAAATTAGCAACTTTGTTATAGCATCCTTTAAGTTTTAATTTTTGTGAAGTCTGGAGGTTAATAAGGATGGGAGCACCATAAAGAAGAGCGGAGAGGAGATAATTAGCTGCAAGTGTCGATTTAGTTGCATCGATGAGAACGTTTTTCGCTCTGTATAGCGTCCCTAGTTTTATATGAGTTTTTCTTATGCAATTTTGTACATGCAGGTTAAATGTAAGTTTATCATCCACTATCACTCCTAATAATTTGCTATGAGAAGTGATGTCAATAGGTGTATTATCAAGGGAGAAGAATTTACATTTTGATTTTTCATGAGAGAAGGATTTAGGGAAAAAAAATAGTAGTTTGGACTTTTTTGGGTTGAGCAGGAGATGTGAGTTTATAAAGCTATGTTTCAGTGGTTATTATAGCTTCCTGAGTACATTTTTTGGAGATGTACTATGTTGTCAGACTTCCAAATGAGAGTGGAATCATCAGTGTATTGTATTAGGGTGGCCTGTTGTGTGGATGTATACAGGGTGTTGGTGAAAATGTTAAAGAGGAAGGGACCAAGGATAGAGCCTTGTGGTACACTGGTGATGTCTGGGAGGCAAGAAGAGAGCATGGCATGCCATTTTACTGACTTACAGCTATTGGACAGGTAGCTTTTGAACCATAGAAGTTTTCTGTGACAAGCTTTGTTGAAGGCTTTAGGCACATCTAGAAATAAGGAAGAGACTATATGTGTTTCATTTTCATGTATTAGTTTATGGACTTCATCTACTATATCTTTTTCTAAATTTTTATATTGTACTTCTTTACCCCCTCACGCCCAACCCCACCCCATCTTTTCATCATTCACTTCCACCCTTTCTTGTGTAAAAATTTGTCCCCAGACTGCACGCACTTTCTTTTTGTACAATCCTGTATTAAATGTGATTCATCCCCACAGGAAAAAAAAAACATGCCTTTGGCCTCCTCGATACTTACCACTCCCTTTTTTTCCCCATTTATTACTGTCACATTAGGCTCATGCTACTTGTTATTTTCTGTTTTTAAAGTTACATAAATTCCTCATCTCCCAGTCCATCCGTTACTGTCATCCACAACTTTTTCAATATCATGCACATCCCTACATGTTGTGTCTTTCGGCTTTTCCTAGTTAGGGGTCGCCACAGCGAAACTCCGGTCCGCTAATGATTGGCAGTAGATTTTTTACGTGCCGAGTTGCCAGCTCTGATGCACAACGTTCAACGAAGGTATGCCCATTCACGCATGTCTCCACACAGAAGACGCTCTAGCTGAGAATCAAACGGGACGTCTTACTGTGAGGCGACAACGCTACCGCAGCACCACCACCGCAGTGCTTAGAAAAACACTTTTAATTCATTCTCTTATATCCAGGGCTGGGTCCAGCACAAGTCAAACTAAGCAGCTGTCTAGAGCCTGCTGCTGGTTGGGGGGGGGGGGGGCAGCCAAGCCATAAATTAAACAAAAAAGAAAAGAAAAGAAACTTATTTCTGCTTGGTTGCTCTGTTTGGAATATTTTTGGCTGCAGTGTATGCAACAGCTCCAAAATCTTCATTGGCTCAAATTCTGACCCAAAAGAACAGCGTGTGGTTCTTTTCATTAAAAAAAAAAAAAAAAACAGATACTGAACCTGACTTTGCAAAAGTGTATTTGTGTATGTGCGTGCATGTGTGTGTGTGTGTGTGTGTGTGTGTGTGTGTGTGTGTGTGTGTGTGTGTGTGTGTGTGTGTGTGTGTGTGTGTGTGTGTGTTGAGTTTCTGTTCATCTCGAGAATGGCATATGGTGTTCTCCTTCCTTCCAGTTGGAGGATTCTGCTTACAAAGAACAGCTTACTCGGATTCTGTCATGCTGGTTTCTTTCTGCATATCACATTGCACAGGTAAAAAACACACTCTCCAAAGCCAAGAACACAGCATCCATGGGACCTGACAACATCCCAGGCTGTGTTCTACATGAACTACAGAATGAACTGGCATGCCACTTAAGTTCCATGTTCAATCATAGCCTCACCTCAGGCTTTGTGCCCACTGAATGTCGCACAGCGACGATTATCCCACTCCACAAAGGAGGAGCCACCAGGGACCCTGGGAACTACTGTCCCATTAGCCTAACAAGCCTGGTCTGCAAGGCCATAGAACATATCATCATGGAACTTATAAACAAAGACATTGGCAATCTCCAAACTGTGGACCCCACCCAGTTCGGGTTTGTAAAAGGCAGATTATGTCTCCTAAACCTGATAGACTTCTTTGAAGCCGTCGCCAAAGCCGTAGACAAAGGTAAGGTGGTTAACACAGCCTATCTAGACCTCGCCAAAGCTTTCGACCCCATCCCCCACTCTGGAATTATAGATAAACTCATTAAACTAGGCATAAATCCCTATGTCACAAGATGGGTTGCTAACTGGCTCACTGACAGAACCCACACTGTGAAAGTAGCAGACTCCAAATCCGACTTCAGACCAGTGACAAGTGGAGTAAGACAGGGTTCAGTCCTAGGTCCTCTCCTGTTTGGTATCTACTTTTCTGAAGTACAGGCTAACACAGAAGGTCTTTGGCTAATGAAGTTCACAGATGACTGGAAACTATAGCTATAATCAAAATTTCTAACAATGTGGACATCTTACAAAAGGGCCTCACTGAGACAGATGCCTGGTGTCAAAACCATGGCCTCAAGCTCAATGCCAAAAAGTGCATTGTCATCCCTTTTGGTAAAAACTCTGTTTATGAGCTACCACATAGGTAGTAGTCTACTTAACATTGAAAGTGTGATAAGAAACCTTGGGACACAGGTGGACAGTAGTCTCTCTTTTGATAATCACATTGCCACAGTAGTCAGGAAATCCTTTTATGTGGCACACCTCATCACAAAAGGTTTCTCATCCAGGAAAAAAGAGGCCATTGTTCCTCTTTACTCATCACTCATTAGACCCATTATAGAATACAATGCCCCTTTTGGTATGTACCTCACAAGACATCTACAAGAACTGGAAACGCCACAGAAATACCTGACAAAGAGGATTACAAGCCTCAAACAGATGCCCTAGGCAGACCGTCTCAAAAAACTCCAACTTTACTCCGTCGCATATCACCTACTCAGATGCGATCGCTGCCTGACATACAAAGCTATGTAAAACCCAGAGCTGATGAACATGCTCCACTTAAAGAAATCCCAATCCCTCTGAGTTACATGCTCTGAGGACCTAAATCTTGCCACCACAATAAACAGAACATTCTGGAGGGATAGATTTCTGTCCCAGAGACTTCCCATACTCTGGAACAAACTACCTGTCTATATCAAACAAATCTCCTCATTAGCACTCTTCAAGAATACTCTTGATGATTGGATGGGAAATAGGAAATTCACCCCGGGATCACCTCTGTGGTTCTGCTCAACAGGGACACAGGAAAATAATTTTCTTGGGTGGCGAAAGCCAAGGTATCTTTTTAGCTAGGCTTATATAGGCCCTAGGGCCAGTAGCCTAGTACCTGCCTATGAACCTATAATATTGTAGTAGAATTAATTTTGAATACAAAGTAGGAACTGTTGGTTGTGTGGATGTAGCACTTACGTTGAACACATAAATCGTGTATCACTTGTATAAGTGTAGTGCAGCAGTGAGTTGGTTTTTTTTGTTATTATATTATGTTAAGCCAGTTTCTTTTCAATCAATGTGCTTGGAGGATTTTAAAGTCTTGTTAATTTTCAGGTAGTTGTTTTCTGTTTATCTTTTAGGGTGAGTACCATTTCACCTGAATTGAATTTAGGCATTATATCAGTGACTTAATCTTTATTATAATGAATTGGTGTTTTGAATTCTGCATTGGCTGATATTTGTTCTGTAGTTTCCTTTTAGTACGCACTGGCACTTGTAACTGCAGTGCATGACTTGGACATGTGACACCATTCAGGAAGGTCTTTGGTGTTTCTTTTATGGTCATCTAGTTTTCTTTGCTTCTGAGCCATCTTTCACACATCCAATTCATTCTACCAGTAAGACTACAACACGGCTGTATGGGACTCATTTATAAAATGCATAGAGGCTTGCAATAGTGTAACAAAAACATTTACACTTGTTTATCTTAATCTTATGGCAGTCTCAGACTGTGATGATTTAATTGTTTTTCATTTTATTCAGTTTCATCATTAGAAACATTGAAAATAGCAATAAATTGGTACACAGTATTTTTAATACAGCTACATTTATTAATTAATTAATATCAGATCAAATATGTGAACATTTAAAACCAGTTTGCAACTGTTATAGTTTAAGAACAGGCAATATGAACAAGCAAGCTAAATAGTTTTATGATTTTGCTAAGTCAAGGTACAAACTCCATGCTGCCTGGTGTGCTCTTATTGGGCCCAAAGTATTCCATATATAAAAGCTCCATTTATGGACTGTGTATATCTCTACAGATATATATCTATATATATATATATATATATATATATATATATATATATATATATATATATATATATATATATATATATATACATGCGCGTATATATATATATATATATGTGTGTGTGTGTGTGTGTGTGTGTGTGTGTGTATATGAAATGCTTGCGCATAATTTATATTTGTTTATAGGATTAGTACACTGACTAATATTGATCACTTTCAGGCTCAGATTGGTTGAAGTCACTTACACTGCGGGCAAGTCTTTTGGAATGGGGTACTCTAAAAATGGCAATAGATGGGAGTCTATGTGCCAGTGTGTGGTGTGGAAGAACAGCCACGGCAGGGTCAGCCTTCTGGCAGTGTGAACCTTGGCTGTAGATTATTGTCACTGTTGAAGTGACACCCCAACCCCATGCGCAAAAAAGGGAAAAAAAGGAGTTCTGGATGGGTGTAATTATCTGTATTATTTTGAAACTTTGGATTGCAAACTGTTTTGTTGAAGCTATCCAGTTTCTACACAGGGAATTCTCTGAATTTAATGTTGTATTTATTCATATTGTTTTAGAGATAAGCCTTCACTTGGATCTTGCATTACACAGTAGTTATAGTGTAAATGGAAGGAATCAGTTGTTGTAAACTGTACTGGGACACTTGCATCCAGTGGGCTGTCCCAAGCTGTTTTGCATTGTACATTAGTCTTGCGAACTCCTCCACCCTTTACATGGCTGCTAATGATCACTTCAAATATATGATTTAACGTATGAATCCCAGCATGTCCATTATAATTTTATGGGTTGTCAGGTGTAGTTTTAGTCAATGTGAGTTTAAAGGGAAGAGAAGTTAACTGTCGCTTATGCTACATCTGTTTGCTTTTTTTTCCTGCTGTTGTTCAGCAAATGGCTGCCAGTGTTTTTTGTTCTAAAATATGAACTAAAAGTTTTAACTTAAATCAAAATCTCTACAGTCACTGTAAAAGTGAAAAAAGAAAACATGTAGACTAACAATTTGGGCAGTGCTTTATAGTAAATGGGGACAGACAGCAAAGAAATCATATACTGGTATGACATGGGAAGGCCCGGTCATTACCTGGCCTACAGCCCAGACCCATTTTTTCCAAGATCCAGCTCTGCGTATATCTCAGTTGTTCTAAATTGCAACAACAGTTTTTTTAACTGTACATTTAAATTATGATGTAGTCCTTCCAAGAAGACATGCTACGTTTCCTTTCACATTCATTAAAAATTATTTCTGCTAATGCAAAGGTCTCAAAAGTTATTTCACAGAAAGATTCAGTTCCTACATGTATTAATGCCTTAATGTCAGGCAAACTAAATTATAAGGGCATAACAGCATTTTGTAAAGCACAGTACCTATTTATTTGCTGTCCATACTTTGTTTTATCTGCACAACAGACCTTTTCCTGTAATTCCCAATAGCTCCAGCCTATCTCCTCTGTAGCTGCACATCCTTTTTTTTTCTGCAGTCTTTCACTGGAGCCTGCTGCTGCCAGCTATGTCTTTACTATGAAAATACTGCTGTCAGTCTCTTTCTGTTTACTGGTGTCTGTTCCATCTTTCTGAAGCCCAAGACAAAGGATACCCTTAAATTCAGTTACTCCAGTAGCCATACATACCCTCTCTGAATCCACACCATCATTTATAGCATCATTCAGTCTTTCTGTCATCTCCTCACTGACAAATATTTTTCCCATCACCACACTCCACTGCATGGTCACTGATTCTTCTGGTTCTGCTTCTTCCATCACTTTTTGGAAAACACAATCATCCAGACCTCCTGATGCCATGATATTCACCTCCAAAACATCATTTTACATTTTTCCTTCTGAAGTAGAGTCTCTTTTTCCTTTTTCTGCAGTTCATCTCCACTCACAGCAAACATTTTAGATTCAGTAAACACCAGTAATAGCCCTCTGGTGCTACCTAGTGATCACCGCGCAAACAGTAGGTTTTTTTATTTGCATACATATATACAATTCATATTTTACATATTTACAATATTTACATATTTTAACATCTTTCAATATATTGATATTTTCATATTAAGTATCCCCCCAGTCTTTTACCCACAACCAAAGACATATTTTTCCAGTATTTTTGTCAATGTCCATTTTCCATTATATCTGATTTCATTGTCTTTTATTCCATATAGTTCGTGTTACATAGAATACAATTATGTCCATTTTCTTAGCTTTATTCTGGGATCTTGTCCTATAAAATCCATACTCTATCAGGGTCTATATCATAAGATTGACATTTGAAAATGTCGAATCACCTTTGGTTGACACAAAAATGTCGAACTCCAAGTTTGTCAAACAGCCAAATCACCAATTTATTTCCAAGAGAAAGAAATTGGTTGGCCATTCTGTTACACCTGCCCTTTCCCTAACTTTAGTGCTGTCTTGGAGTTAGAATATTTAGTTAGGGGGGGTGAGGGGACACAATCCCCCATGATGGGGGTGGACAAAGACCCCCCCACTTAAATATGTTTGTTTTTATGCGGTGTTGTTTGTTGGCCTTCCAATTTTTTTCCCTTGGAAAAAAGTTGGTGATTTGGCCGTTCAACAAACTTTGAGTTTGACATTTTTGTGTCGACGAATGGTGCTTTGACATTTTCAAATGTCAATCTTATTATATAGACCCCTCTATCATGTCCATGTTTAACATTTCAAAATTTAAATAACTTTTAATCAAATCATGTTTACATACTTCTTCCCACAATTTTTGAATTCTCTCACATTAAAAAAGCATGTTCTGTATTTTCTGGTTCTTTACATTTATTACATATTCTATCCTGTTTTCTCTTGTATGGCATATTTGCCCAAACTGGTAATTTTCCTATGGACAACCTTCACAAAAAATTATTGTATTCTTTAATTATTTTATAATTTCTGTATCTTGTCATTACTGATTTCTTCTTATCTATTTCTAACTCTTTCCATCGATCCACCAAATAAAAGAATCTCATAATGTTAACATAACATTCTTTTCTGTTCTTTTCCATTACATTCTTTTTTTAATTTCCCCACTACAATTCTACTGTAAAATTCTTTCATTTCTTCATTAATAACATCTTTGTTCTTTTTTCTTTTCCATTTCTTTCTAAATTTCTCCATATTTACAATACATTATTGTTTCTATCAAATATTTATTAATTTTTATTATTCCCTTTAGTACTTTATACATGCTTAAAGAGGCTGCATTCACAATCAGATTTGCCAGCCCCAATCCCCCTTGTTTATCTTTCATATACAAAACTCCCCTCTTCACTCAGTTCAGTCTTGACCCCAAATAAATGAATAAACTGTATGTATAATTTCTTTTTCATATTTCATTGGCATCATATAAACATTTGCAGTATATGCTACTTATTAAAATTGTTTTCTTTTTGTATGAAAACCTATATTTCTTCCAGAATGTGATCATGTCGTTGATTCCTTTAATAACTTTATCCCATTGTGCATGTGGTTAAACCAATTTTATTCAACCATGTACTCAATTTTTCATTATTTTTTTGCATCCAGACTTTATTTTTTGTTATTACTACAATAGCATCAGCGTAAGTATACATTATTGGTAACTGTATCTTCTTCATCATTCTATATCTTCCCTTACTTGACATTTTATTAGTTTCCATTTTACTGTGTTCATTATTATAGCAAAGATCATACTGCTTGCAGGACATCCTTGTTTTATACCACACTCTATTTTCAAATCTTCTCCAATCTAACCATTTACATTAAATTTCATATAATTCTTTTCATATATTGATTTAATTACTTGTAATATCTTTCACTTATGTTCTATACTTGTAAAATTCTCCATAATGCTTTATACTGACTATTATCATATGCCTTACTGACATCACCTGTCATGATTTTTGTTTCCACTTTTGTATTAATAATATCATCAATTACATCAATTACGTCTCTTATTATCTATAATAGGTCTTGATTCACCTTTCCCTTTTCTCTGAAACAAATTGGGAGCATATCATCTTTCTATTTTACATTGAAGTCTTTTAGTTACTATTCTCATGAAAATTGTATAATCTGTGTTATTCAGTATAATTGGTCTCCAATTTTTTATTTCATCTTTATCTCCTTTCTTTAATATACATTTTATCACACCTATGCAATTTTTTTTTATTCTTAATTCCTCTTTCTAACCACTCATTCATTACTTCTATAAACATCATTTTGCCAGTCATACATTTCTTTATACGTACTATATTCAATTTCATACAAACCTTTTGCTGAATTAACATTAATATCATTCAAAATCTCATTCAACTCATTTATATTTATTTTTTCTCTAAAATATTCATTATCTTTCTTATTTAATTTTTCAGAATTATACATTTGTTCTATGTTAATTTCTTTTTACTACATAAATCTAATACATATTCTTTAATTATTTCATATATTTCTCCTTGATTTTTAACGTGTTTCCCTTCCTTATTTTTAATTCTCTTATTATCTTTCCTTCTTTTACTATCTTACATAAGTATGGTGCTACTTCTTCTTTCCCTTGTAAGCAATATTTTTGCTTATATAACAATTTACTAACCTTATCCTGATTTATTCTATATAATTCTTTTTCTTTTTCATAAAATCATTTTTTCTTCTCTATCAAGTCTTTAAATATTGTTGGACTTAAAATTTTATATTCCATTTTTTTCTTTTCTTTTCTATACATTCTAAAAAATACTTTTTTGTATTTCATTTTGAATGAAATCCACTATATTGTCCAATTTTCATAAAAATCTCTCATACTATGGTGTTGCCATAACTCTGTAATTTCTTTTCTTTCTCCTGTATCTAACTCTTTTTCATGTACTCTTTTTATGCCTTTTCTTATTTTAATATACTCGTCATTTTCATGAATTCTTATCCAAATCGCCACATGATCAGAGAACCCATATATTTGATTCCTTTTTGTTTAATGTTTAGGCCTTCTGATATAAAAATAATTGATTTCTGTCTTAATTTCATTTACTTTGTAAGCCCAGTGTTTATTTTCCCATATTCTAAATGTGCCACTTTTCATAATTTCAGTAATCATTTTAACATAACAGCTATTCTTTTTATTTCTCAAATTACAATTAAAGTCACCAGCCATTATTATATCCATGTTAACACAGACATAATTAGGCGTACTTTTAAGCATTGTTTTTTTTTTTTGACCACATATGCATATAAAGCTATTTTTCCATCGTATATCTACTACTTTTATTCAGCCCAGTTCTACTATTTTAATATCTAATACTTTACACCATTGTTTGTCTTTTCCCGGTTAGGGGTTGCCACAGCAGAACTTCGGTCCGCTAATGATTGGCAGCTGATTTTTATGGTGCCGAGTTGCCAGCCCAATGCCCAACCTTCAGTGAAGGCACGCCCATTCACACATACTTACGGAGGCCACTCGACCATGGGGAGGACATGCAGACTCCACACAGAAGGCACTCCAGCTAGGAATTGAACAGGAGAACCTCTTGCTGTGAGGCAACAACGCTACCACTGTACCACCGTGGATCTACTTTACACCACTGTAAAATACTAATTCTTCTCTTAATATTCTTCATACTGTCCACATTGAAATCTAATATTTTCAGCTTTATAGAACAGTTATTAGAATATTCTTCTCATCCCTTACCTTTCTTATTCTCTCTTAGCATTATATATTTAAATTTTCTTTTTCTTTCCCTAACTCTCTTTCCTATTGAATTTTTTTTGCTTTTTACTATATGTCACTCTGACTCTTCTTCACTTGTTTCATCTGTCTCTCTTTCTTTTTCTTTTCTTTCTCTTTGTCTTTTCCTTTAAAATTAAATATGATTTCTATGTTTTTCTTGCTGTGTTGTGTGTTCTTGTATAACATTCTTTTCTAACTCTTTTTTTCTTGAATAATTTCATTTTCATTTTCTTTTTCTTTTTCATTTTCTTGTATTTCTACCTCATATTCTAACCACAAATGTCCTGTATTACCATATTTCTTACATTTCACTTTACATTTCTTTGCATTATGACCTGTCTGACCACATAAATAACATTTTTTGTCACATTAATTAAATTATCACTTTTTCCCCAAAAATAATAACTCTTTGGTTGGGTTCTGTACCTCACAAAATCTCTATTGTCATGCACATTAATAGTACTAGGTATGTGTATCACATTGTCATTTTCCTTTTTTTAAATTATTCTACATTCCCAACCCCCAGTCCATACTCCTCTTTATTCATAGATTTTAGTAGTGTCCACCACTTCTTTACATATTGCCAACAAATATTTTCTCAATTCTTTTGTTCCCACTTCAGTTCTAAACTGAATCAAGATTCTTTTTTTGTTGCTTTTGTTTGTCCAAAAAAGGCTTGCACAACATATTCTGCCCATCAGAAGTCTGTTTTCTTTCTTTCATAGGCCTCCAAAAGTTTTCCATAGCCTGGCCAGTTTCAAAAAACAAATCACAAAGAGTTTTTTTTTGTTAATTAAAAAATAATCTCTTACCTCTTCAGCTTTTACTCCCAGAGGTGCAATAACATTGTCCCATACCTCATATCTGTCTAGGCCTTTTACTTTACTTCCTTCATCTTTGTTTTCTCCTTAGCTCCTTCTTCACAGGTTCATAGGTAGGTACTAGGCTATATAAGCCTAGCCAAAAATGTACCCTGGCTTTCTCCATCCAAGAAAATAATTTTCCAGTGCTCCTGTCTAGCAGAGCCACAAAAGTGGTCCCTGGGCTGAATTTCCTATTTCCCATCCAATCATCAAGATTTTTCTTGAAGAGTGCTAATGAAGAGCTCTGTTTGACATAGATAGGTAGTCTGTTCCAGAGTATGGGAAGTCTCTGGGACAGGAATCTATCCCTCCAGCATGTTCTGCTTATTGTGGTGACAAGGTTTAGGTCCCCAGAGCGTGTAGCTCAGAGGGATTGGGATTTCTTTAAGTGGAGCATGTCCAACAGCTCTGAGTTTGACATAGCTTCTGAGTAGGTGATATGCGACGAAGTAAAGCTGGAGTTTTTTGAGATGGTCTACATAGGACATCTGTTTGAGGCCAGTAATCCTCTTTGTAAGGTATTTCTGTGGCCTTTCCAGTTGTTGTAGATGTCTTGTGAGGTACATACCAAAAGGGGCGTTGTACTCTATAATGGGTCTAATGAGTGATGAGTAGAGGGGAACGATGACCTCTTTTTTTCTGGATGAGAAACCTTTTGTGATGAGGTGAGTCACGTAGAAAGATTTCCTGACCACTGTGGTGATGTGATTATCAAAGGGGAGACTACTGTCTACCTGTGTCCCAAGGTCTCTTATCAAATTTTTGGTGTTAAGTAGACTACCAGCTATGTGGTAACTCATGGGTACAGAGTTTTTACCAAAGGGGATAACAATACACTTTTTAGCATTGAGCTTCAGGCCATGGCTTTGACACCAGGCATCTGTCTCAGTGAGGCCCTTTTGTAGTATGTCAACATTGTTAGGAGTTTCGATTATGGCTCCTAATTTGCAGTCATCTGCAAACTTTGTTAGCCAAAGAATGTCTGTGTTAGCCTGTACTTTAGAGAAGTAGATACCAAACAAGAAAGGACCCAGGACTGAACCCTGTGGTACTCCACTTGTCACTGGTCTAAAGTCGGATTTGGAGTCTGCTACTTTCACAGCATGGGTTCTGCCCATGTGCCAGTTGGCAACCCATCTTGTAACATAGGGACTTATACCAAGTTTAGTGAGCTTATCTATAATTCCAGAGTGGGGGATGGTGTCGAAAGCCTTGGCGAGATCTAGATAAGCTGTGTGAACCACCTTACCCTTATCTATGGCTTTGGTGACTGCTTCAAAGAAGTCAATCAGCTTTAGGAGACATGATCTGCCTTTTACAAATCCAAACTGGGTAGGGTCCAGAGTTTGGAGATTACCAATGTCTTTGTTTATGAGTTCCATGATAATACATTCCATGGCCTTGCAGACCAGGCTCGTCAGGCTAATGGGGTGGTAGTTCCCGGGGTCCACTGTGGCTCCCCCTTTGTGGAGTGGGATAACCGTTGCAGTGCGCCATTCAGTGGGCACAAAGCCTGAGGTGAGGCTATGATTGAACATGGTACTTAGGTGGGGTGCCAGTTCATTCTGTAGTTCATGTAGAACGCAGCCTGGGATATTGTCAGGTCCCATGGATGCTGTGTTCTTGGCTTTGGAGAGTGTGTTTTTTACCTGTGCAGCCATGATTACAGGAACTTTGCATTCTTCCAGTATAGAGATGGGCCCTCTAGGGGGTGAGGGGGGGTAAAGTTAGCACTGAACCTATCTGTCAGGATGTTGGGAATATCAGTGGAATTCTTCTACCGTTTAAGCATAGGACTTTTTTTCTGGAACCTTCTCTGCCTCTTTTTCCTTCTCCTTTTCTCCCTCTTCGATTTTTTTCCATAATATCATTTCAGGATATAGCAGTACCATTTCCTGGCTCACTCTGGTTAACTAGCTCCTCCAGATACTCATCTCACAACCCTCCCAAATGAAAGCTTGAAATACATTTTTCTGCCATTTCAAATAGGTTTTTTCTGAAAAAGTTCTTCTGAATTCATCTCCATCACTGTATTTAGCTCCATTTTATTTATTCATTTATTTATTTATTTATTTATTTATTTATTTATTTAACATTTGTTTACTGGGATGGTCTGACTGGACAACAGTATCCATTTTCAGTGGAAGCCCGAGGAGAAAAGCTCCGGCAAAGTACATTTTTACTAATACATGTCTAGTACAACAAAGAATAAGTTACTATACAGCTTATATGTATCTACTTACAGTCTAGCAGAGATAAGTAAAGCAACTTATATATATCGGAGATTAATCAACAAAAATATATACATGAGAGATGGAATTAACACATAAAGTACAAATACAGTACAGCATGTCTTACATTTTCTTAAGCCTCTACAGTACATTTAGTATGTCATCTGACAGAATACACTTTACAACTGCAAGGAAGACAAGGGGATATAGGTAAGGGAGGAGGAGGTTACAGGAGTTATAGAGTGGATAGAAGTGTAGTTAGAGGTTATATCTGAATGAGATGACAAGGGGATATAGGTAAGGGAGGAGGAGGTTGCAGGAGTTATAGAGTGGATAGAAGTGTAGGTAGAGGTTATATCTGAGTGAGGAAGACAAGGGGATATAGGTAAGGAAGGAGGAGGTTACAGTAGTTATAGAGTGGATAGAAGTGTAGTTAGAGGCTATATCTGAGTGAGGAAGACAAGGGGGTATAGGTAAGGGAGGAGGAGGTTACAGGAGTTATAGACTGGATAGAAGTGTAGTTAGAGGCTATATCTGAGTGAGGAAGACAAGGGGGTATAGGTAAGGGAGGAGGAGGAGGTTACAGGAGTTATAGACTGGATAGAAGTGTAGTTAGAGGCTATATCTGAGTGAGGAAGACAAGGGGTTATGGGTAAGGGAGGAGGAGGTTATAGGAGTTATAGACTGGATAGAAGTGTAGTTAGAGGTTATATCTGAGTGAGGAAGACAAGGGGATATAGGTAAGGGAGGAGGAGGTTGCAGGAGTTATAGCGTGGAGAGAAGTGTAGTCAGAGGTTATATCAGAGTGAGGAAGACAAGGGGATATAGGTAAGGGAGGAGGAGGTTACAGGAGTTATAGCGTGGAGAGAAGTGTAGTTAGAGGTTATATCTGAGTGAGGAAGACAAGGGGATATAGGTAAGGGAGAAGGAGGTTACAGGAGTTAGGATAGTCTGCGGGTAGGTCATCTGCAGGTAGAGTTGTTGGTTTGAGTTTTTTTAGGTATTTTTTATGGTGGCAGTAGGAATAGGTTGTAGGGAGAAATTATTGTCATTTTGTGTTGGAGAGAGAGGAGTCAGGAGGGAGTGTGTAGTGTCTGCTAGTCTGAGTATGGAATCCTTCCCGATCTCCTCACCATCAGCATACAATGTTTTTCTGCTCTCACATTGCCTGAAAAGATTTCTGGTAGTGATTCTACAATTTGTTTCTTCAATTTCAACACATTTAACTTTCAAATTGCCTTGGTTCTCAGCAGCCATGTTCCTCCTGGCTGCCTCCATGCCTGGACAGGAAACAGGAAGTCAGGATGTGTAACACCCAATCTCTTCCCCTACTGCAAAAGAGTAGGGGACGTTCCCTGATGCTCAGTCCAACTTTTCCCTAGGAGTTAAATACCACCTCAGGTCCCCACAGGAAAGAGGCATCTAGTCTTGTGGGCACAACCTAATCAACAAAGAATAAATAAAAAATAAGTCATGCAGACTACAGACAGGTTCCTTAACCACCTGCTACCTGCACCTCACACCAAAAATAAAAGATATGCACCTGCTGATAAAAAACTATAGGTGGCATCACACTATCACCAGCTAGAAATAATACCAGTTGCATATGCATAGTATATTACTTTTCACAGCAACTCAACATTAGCCGAAAAGCTGATATAAGCAGTGGTTATACACAAACAATCTGGTGTATAACCATATGTAAGTTATATTTTTTAAGCAGATGGGTCCATTGCACAAAAAAGTCAAGCAAATAAGCACTATTAGTTGTGCCAGGTAAACTAACAAACAGGTAGGTAGTTATAATCAGTCACCAGAAGAAAAACAAGGAAGTTACAGCAAACAATTTCAGGGAAGCAAGGTTTAGAAATCTTTACTGCAGTGAAGGTATAATCTAAGGTGTCAAAGTTATTTCTTTGCAATGTTCTATAAAAATTATTTTTGAGAGCCAAATTTTGTCAATGCATTATTAG